>NW_015652416.1:595385-601508 GCF_001515625.1 Sinocyclocheilus rhinocerous
TCTTACGGGTTTAGAACGACATGAGGGTGAGTAATTAATGACACAATTTTCATTTTTGGGTGAACTACCCCTTTAACACTGCAGATGATATGAAGTCAGGTTCTGCTGCCTTCCTGCTCTTCTGCTTCCGCAGCAGATTCCTGACTTCACATTGCTTTGTTTTTAAAAGAAGGAGTCATAGTAGTGAGCCAGGATCGGCTCCATTGTACTGTCAAACCAACTATAGAACTATAGACTATAGAACGAAGTTCTTCAGGCCTTAAAGGGATAGTTTACCCAAAAATGAAAATTCTGTCATTAATTACTCACCCTTGTGTCGTTCCAAACCCCTAAGACCTTCGTTCATCTTCGGAACACAAATTAAGATTAATGAAATCCGAGAGCTTTCTGACCCTCCATAGAAAGTAACGCAACTACCACGTTCAAGGCCCAGAAACGTAGGAAGGAAATCGATAAACTAGGCCATGTGACATCAGTGGTTCAGTCGTTATTTCTGTTTTCTTTGCGCACAAAAAGTATTTTCATAGCTTCATAAAATAAAGGTTGAACCACTGATGTCACATGGGCTATTTTAACGATGTCTATGGAGGGTCAGAAAGCTCTCGGATTTCATCAAAAATATCTTAATTTGTGTTCCGAAGATGAACGAAGGTCTTACGGGTTTGGAATGACATGAGGGTGAGTAACTAATGACAGAATTTTTATTTTTGGGTGAACTGTTTCTTTAAATGATGACAGCATTTTAATTTATGGGTGAACTGTCCCTTTAAAGGCCCTTTGAAAAACTTTCAGCGTCAGACTGTCAGTTTCCCTAAAACTCCTGAAGACCTTGAGGAAGTATGAAGGATGTGCGATGCTCTCCCTTGGCCGTACTTACGAGGGAGGTGCTGACATTCATAGAGGACATTAATAAGGATGGACGCGAGCAGGAGGAGGCTCGTGTGATGAATGAACGGAGCGATGAGAGACTCCTGCACATTTAGACTGATGTGGAGCTCTTGATCAATGCTCCTCCTGACAGCAGATACACAATCGGCCGCGACGGACAACCCCATTGTTTAAATGGAGTGACGCGTCATTTGCACTGCGCTAAAGGTTAACGACGAGAGAATCGCACACCAAATTATCAATTAATCTCTAAGCACATTTGTTCTGTCACCTGTGTCCTCTCTTTCTTTACATCCTCGCCTCTTTCTCTGGCTCTCCTCCTGCGAGTTTTTTTCGGGCCGTGTAATTTGTCGGCTTTATCTTGTTGGAAGGATTGAGCTGGCTTTGGAGAGCATGCTTAGATACCGGCTACATCCATTATCTGTCAGAGGATAACCTGATTCAGAGCGGCTGCTGCCAGACATACAAAGACAGACAGACACAGAGAGAGAGACAAACAGAGAGACAGGCCTTGTTCTGTGTTTGAGAGAGAGACAGAGAGACAGGCCTTGTTCTGTGTTTAATTGTATAGCTGATCAATTAGAGGACCATCTTGCAGATCTCCGCGACAAAACTCTTCAATAATAGTGACAAAAACAAGGAGATTATGGCAAGAAAAAGCTGCTGTGTTGAATACATCACACTGAAAGAGATGATGGGAAACACATTCCTTCAGAATCATTCATTATCCATGTGTAATAATGAGCGATTACAAAACAGATCTGAGTTCTGATCCTGGATGCTGATTGGTCAATACAGAACTCCAGTTATGCTAAAATACACAATAATGTAACAAACACTGGTTCACTACATACTGTGTATCAAAATGGTACTGGATTCTTTTTTTAAAGTTATTTTTATGCCTTTTTATTCATGTAGGACAGTAGAGAGACGACAGGAAATTACTTGGAGGAGAGAGGAATCGGCAAAGGACCTTGAGACTGGAATCGAACTCGGGTCGCCGTGAGCGCAGTTGCGCTATATGTCGACGCACTAACCACGAGGCTATATAGTTTGACTTCTTAACATCAATGCATGAGGTATTATGAACTAACAAAGAAAAATACTTTTGTTGCGTCAACAAGTGATGACATCATGTTGAATTCCACCACAGAATAGAAATACAAAAAGATAATTATATTTATGTGTATGTTTATTACATAGAATAGAATACACTCTATTCGCCAAGGATAACACAATAAAGTTTCAAACAAAACTTATTTCCATTGTGGTCCTTGATGTAAAGCACAAACTTCACTCCCGGTAACAGGTACACTGGCATTGCATTATAAATACAAAAATTACAATAACATTTTTTGAATTGCGACTATTTGTCTCACAATTCTAACTTTTGACAAACTATTTTCCTGTTGACACTGTAAAGCTGCTTTGACACAATCAGTACTGTATAAAGCACTATATAAATAAAGGTGATTTGACTTGACTTTTTTTCTCGCAATTGCATGACTTTTTTTCTCAGAATTGTGTTGAGTTTGATTGACGGGCGATCTGACCAATCATAATGCCTAGTCTGCCATTTAGTCTGACAAACAAACCAGACAGTAGAGTAGATTAACGTCGGCAGACGTGAACTTGAAAAATAGTGTGAAAAACTTTCAAAAATGACAAAATTTGAAACCTGAGGCTTTGTTTCATACCAAAACTAACCTGCTCTGTCTTGTCTGTCGGTGCATTGACATGTCCTCTTTAGACAATGTATTTTGCACTGCGTGAGAGCACGATGGCTTGTCGTATACAGCAACAGTAACTAAGGGTCAATTGCTAATTATAAAGTCAGAATTACAGGATATAAACTCGATTTTAGTTGGTTAAAGGTTATGATTTTGTTTGTTTGACCATCAGAAAGGTAGAATCATACTCATGACAAGATCTCTCACAAAAATCAACTCCACAAATGAGGCTGTAATCATAAATGTTTTGAATAATGAACACCGGTCGTCCTCAGCTAAATAAACACTAAAGTCTTATGTAAGACAGAGCAGAAGACATGAAATCTTGATATGAGATTACAGCCCAGGAAAGTGTCAAACCACAGAGAAATCCCATCCTCTCTAATGCTCAACCAAGCCTATCAGGACACCGTTAAACATATCATTATGATTTCAGCCTGATAGAAACATATTAAACAGAATCTCCAAAGATTTATCATTCAACACAACCGAAACCAGGATGACTTTGCATTTGTAAAGGCCTACAAGCATGAACGGAAGTACTTATGATAATGAGAGAGTAAAAATGAAACAAAAATGACTATTTAAATAAACCGTCCTGAGATAAATGTTTAAAGGGGTCATATGATGCTTTTTTAAAGATCATTATTTTGTGTATTTGGTGTAACAGAATATGTTGACATGCTTTAATGTTCAAAAAACACATTATTTTTCAAATACTGTACATTATTGTAGGTCCTTGTGACCCTGTCTCTCTCTCGCTCTCCCACACACACACGTGCGCGCGCACACACACACAAACACACACACACACACGATGCGCAAAACTCCGCATTTGAACAGTCAATAGCAAATACTTAAACTAATAACAAAACAGTAGCTGATTCAGAAGCGCCAGATTGTCATAGCAAAGTCAGAATTACCTCCTCTCCTAGGTTCACGAAAGAAACTCTTTGGTTTTGAGACTTTAGTCTTTGCAACTTCAGAGATCTTATCTATTCACAATTAGCTTATAACACTCCAAAGAGAAAGGAAAACTTGAAATCGCATCATATGACCCCTTTAAATGCAACACCCATGAGCCTTGTGGCTTTCATTCATCTTCATTTAAGCCCTATCAGTCTGTCTGCAAGATAGCAAACACACTTACATGATTAATGTTGTGAACAAACGCCTTTCAGTTACATGAAAACACGTTGAATCGCATCGTACTATGAAAAATGTCAGGAAAGCGCATATAATTTGTTTCCCTCTCTTACTCCATGTTTTAAAGACATTTTATGTCCCATTGTACAGCACAAAGACACACACACAAATGTTTAAATGGCTGTTCTCTACAGAAACGCCTTCCTGATACGGTTTATGTGTAAGTGTGCGAGGGTTTGGACGATAATGGGATGTCGTCAGATGAAATAAAAAGGATGAAAGTGGTGATTCATCACCTTGTCAGTCTCCACAGCACCTTCCTCTTATGCATCTCTCTTTCTATCACACACACAGTCTCTCACGCCGCCTCTGTCACGACCTCCATCAACTTATTCTTACACTCAGATGCACATGTTCAAACAGACTCGCCCTAATGATTAATTAGTCATTTCTTTGACACTTTTATCTACAGTGACTAGTAATAATAAAAGACAGTTCTTTTGGAGTAACATTTACATTCAAGGCATTTAGCAGATGCACTTATTCAGAGCAACTAAAAACTAGAAATCTTCATGGAATGTCCACAGGTCTCTGGTGCAAAGTCTAGGTTAATGCTCAAATCATGTAAATTCTAAGCCAATATTAAGTCAAGTTTTGGTCTTTTATCACCAGACAAGACAGTTTTATAAACGCTGTTGTAAGACAAATAAATATTAATTAAAAATAATAAATAAAATAAATATGTTTTTTATAAAATAATATATTGATTTTATTAATAGTTATTAATGCGGTTTTATATATGTGATCCTGGACCACAAAACCAGTCTTAAGTCGCACGGGAATATTTGTAGCAATAGCCAACAATACATTGTATGGGTCAAAATGATCTAAGTTTCAAGTTTAATTTACGCCATAAACATTATAGACCCTTCATTTCTTTGTAAGTGGGCAAACTTACAAAATCAGTAGGGGATCAAATAATTATTTTCCCCACTGTAAAATAAATACAAGCAAAACAATTTAAAAAATATCGCAGATAAAATCAGAGACAAATAATCAACAGGATATCAAAAGAAAATCATAACAACAACAGAAGTCAAATTTAAAAATGAATCATCAAGGGACATTAAAAGCAATGGGAAAATAATGAGTTTTAAGCAAAGATTTAAAAATCTGTATTGTAGGAGCAGATCTAATATGAACTTGTAACCTGTTCCAGAGTTTAGGACCCGCGACGGCAAAGGCACATTCACCTCTTTGTTTAAGTCTGGCTCTGGGAACATTGAGTAATCTATGACTACCGGACCGAAGAGCTCGAGAAGGGTTATGTGGATATAGAAGCTCAGATAGATATGAGGGGGCTAAGTTGTTTAGGGACTTAAAAACAAAAACTAGGGTTTTGAACTCCCCTCTAAACCGGACAGGCAGCCAATGCAATGATGCTAACGCAGGTGTAATGTGAGTGGATTTACGGAGGCCCAATAAAACTCTTGCTGACGCATTTTGGACCAACTGGAGATGGGCCAGGGAAGTAGTGTTCATTCCACAATAAAGTGAGTTACAGTAGTCTAACCATGATGATATAAAAACATGAATTACTCTTTCAAAATCTTGAAAAGAGAGAAAAGACTTTTTTGAAAAGATTTTTGAAAGAAGGCGGAGATGAAAAAACAGGATCTAACCACTGAGTTTACTTGTTTGTCTAGATTCAGCTCATTATCAAGCAAAACGCCTACGTTTTTAACAAGAGTTTTGGCTTGAAATGTGACATGGTGATCATTAACGAACTTTGTGGGAATGCCACTAGGGGGACCAAAGAATATAATTTCCGTTTTCTTGAATATCTATTTTTCTTTTATTCCAAAAATCATTAGGATATTAAGTAAAGATATTTTGTACATTTCCTACCGTAAATATATCAAAACTTAATTTTTGATTAGTAACATGCATTGCTAGTAAGAACTTCATTTGGACAACTTTAAAGGCGATTTTCTCAGTATTTTTATTTTTTTGCACCCTCAGATTCCAGATTTTCAAATAGTTGTATCTTGGCCAAATACTGTCTTATCCTAAGTGGTCTTATCCTATGTGGTCCTGGGTCACATATGCTGCAAGTAAATGCTGTTACAAGACAAAATAAAATTCAATTCAATTCAAATGAAATCAATTTTGTATGACATCAGTGTTTCCCCTGCCATTATATTGGGGGGGCACCCCCCGCCCCCCTTGAAGGTCAAGTTAATATTTAATTATATTTTCTCTATAGCGCCAGATCACAACAGAAGTCATTTAAAGTTACCTTTCCTATAGAACAGGTATATACCTTGTTCTTTTATTAATCAAACTAAATAGTCTTATG
>NW_015652416.1:601696-610872 GCF_001515625.1 Sinocyclocheilus rhinocerous
AAACGCCCCCCCCCCCCCCCCCCCAAAGCCATAAACCTAGGGGAAACACTGGACATAATATATTTATTTTATTAATATTTATTTATAGTGCCGTTTTCATAAATCCTGCAGACAAATAAATAAATAAACAAACAAACAAATAAATAAATAAATATTTTATATGAAATAATATATATTCAAAAATTTATACTTTGTATCTCCTAGAAGGAAACAAATTGCTGCAATAATGTAAAACTTGAGAAAACACAAGATGTTTCCTTATACCTAAATATCAACATTAAAATACAAAAACGTAAATAACTTAGATTTTAAACAATATAATATACTTATTTTATTAATATTTATTTCTAATGTAGTTTTCTGTACATTGCAGGTTAGTTTTATAAATCCTGTTGCAGAACAATAAATAAATAAATATGAAATAACATTTTTTTTAATGGATTAATTTTATGGATGTCCTAGGGAAAAAATGCTGGATTAGTGGAATTCATGAACAAACAAATTTTATTAGATGAAAAAAGAGTGACAAACTGCATAAGATACTTTCTTTTATCTAAACAGGTTCATGAAATTCAGAGAAAATATTTCTCTTTGTCCTCCTGAGTCTCAAGTCAATTGTTTTTTGCAACGTAAGCATGCATTGAGCAGGCAATTTATAAAAATGACAATATCTCCTCAGAAAAGAACTTACACAAACTCTGACCTGTGCAAATCTCACCACAACATGCTAGGGTGTTGTGCGCAATAAGCAATAGCAATCCCGACACCACTTCCACTATATTTATTCAGAAATTGGAAACCTTTTGGATTTTTTTTATCATCATTTGGAATCAATCTAGAAGGACTGTGAATTTTCTAAGAGCATTCCAATATAACAAAAGTACATTATTCAACTACAACAAGCAAGGCTCTGATAAAGATCATTCACTAGAAAAATCCTGTAGTAATTTCAGTTTATCCAGTTGCATCTTATTTAATTCTAAGAGGATTTATCTGATCCCATCAGGACTGATTCCAAATGATGTCGGAATTCCAATCGGAATGTTTACACATTCATTAGAATCTTAACCATAGATTAGAGCCTCAGTGGAGTTACTCAATCACCTCTTGTGAGGTTTGAACCTACATTCTTTCAGTTGCCATCCCAGATCTCTAACCAACTCTCTCTCTCTTTCATCTTTCAGTTGGCTTTTTTTAACCGTCTTTGCCTGCCTCTGAAGTTGGAGTGAACTCTGTGTTAGCACTGTGATTTTATGCTCCTTTGAGGTTTCGGGGCTGTGCAATCTGCCTCGTGGAGGGAGTCCGAGCCTCCGCCGGCTGGATCGCATTTTGATCATTAAGATCAGAATTAGCCGTCTGACTTTCACACTTCAACCGTGTTAAGCCGTTTAGAAAGGCAGAAACACTGGGATGTGCCACGACTACTGATGCTCCCCAAAACCGGCTATTTCCGCATCCATTAAGAGCCACTTTCACGCCTTAATTTGCACAAATCAAACAAAATAGGGAACGGCGGCGCTTATTAGACTTGTGTTCTTCATCCACCACGTGCTGGCCTTTCATCTGACCACTGCAAGTCCAATCAGAAGCACATTCTGCGCTCACGTTTCAATCCAAGACAGCGGATTAACCGGTTTGAGGTCCTCCTCGGGTAATTAACCCAATTCTACCCGTCTGTATCTCCCTGTAGCTTATCAAGAATTGTGCTAAAATTAAAACTGATTCTATTGGCACCTTTACTGCCATCAAATAAACTACAGACTAGACATTTATCCTGATGGATAAAATAATTACACCCTGAGAGTACAGATCTGATAGGATCAGCATGATGGGCACACTGGCTGGAAGACTTCCTCTGCCGTGGAACTGAAGAACAATAAATAAATCTTCAAGTATGAGCAATGTGCTGTTGATTACTAATGTCATCTTGACCTGAAAGTACTGGCAGTGCTCACTTGAAAGATTAATGAAATGTCTACTTCCTGTGTTATGTCGCCCCCTAGAGGTGGCGCTTCATATCACTGGCCTTGAAACCTAAACAACTGAATCATAAAGGCCTAAATGAATTGATATTTTAAAAGTATGTTACATATTTACTTATTAAAAAAATAAAACAAAGTCAGCACCGACAGCCTTGTGGGCAGCGTGCCGACATACAGCGCCGCTGCGCTTTGGGCGTCCCGGGTTCGAATCCCGACTCGAGGACCTTCGCTTCCTGTCATGTCTGAACTGTCCTATATCGCAAAAATGCCCCAAAAAAATACTACTTTAATACCTATCTTTGAACTTTAAAAACCCATTTACTTACTATCATTGTGTAGTCTAGTAAAAAATGTAATAAAATACAAAAAAATAAGCTTATTCAAAATATATTATAAAAATATATAATAAAATATAATATAATATATATAATAATATAATAAAAATAACAATAAGAATATGAAATAAAATTAAAAAACAATAATAATATAAAATGCCATTCACCATTGCTATTCAGCTAGCAAGAAGACCATTTTTAGGCTTTTAAAACCAATTTACTTACCTTATCATTGTGTAGTCAGACAGAATGACTTTCTTTCAGAAGCGGACTGTAATAAATCACTTACACTTTATCTGTGTACTGGAAGTGGCTGTGGCAGAGAGGTTGGGCTGGTCGGGTAACCATGGCACAGTTGAGATTGTACCCCTGGAGTCCAGAGAACCCTAGAGAGAACAGGCTGTGCTCTTATTTGTGCATATTGCTGCTCCTAACCTCACCCGTGCTTGTATCTCAGACACATATCAGCTCAGGACAAGGGCACTCTGTTTAAGAGAGCTGTTTTATAGACCTGAAACACACAAAAAGCAGAGATTCAGTGATAGTGGGTAAGTAAATGTTTTCTTTTGCTTCTTTTCAGCATTCAGACACCAACCAGACTCACAGCATTAAAGTATTTGATAGATTTACAGTCTTTAAAGTCAAATTGCCTCAGGAAAGTGAAGTCAGTTGTGAGGTTTGACATCTTGTCATGTAATGCAGTGACATTCGGACCCTTTTAAGCACGAAATTCCTTTTAATGCCTAATATATGCTTGTGTGTATTTGAACAATCACTCATTTGTGTCTCATTATCTTCTCTGTAGGAGCTTCCCACATCATGGATGGATGGAAAACCACAGGGAAGACCATCATGCCACAGCTGGTGGTGAAGATTGTTGGTGGGAAACAAATTAAGTATTTTACTGATGGGACAAAAAGGTACAAAACAAAGAATAATTAAAATTAAAATTAAATGTAAAATGATAAACAAATTAAATGTATTAAAAAATATCTAAATATATTTTATTTATATTTTTAAATGATGTATAATTTATTTTTTTATTTTTTTTATTGTTAGAGTGATAATTAACATATTGGCAGATTATTTAATAATAATAAACATTTATTATAATTAAATTTGCAGCTCAGGAAAAAATATAAATATTGCTAAAAATATTTTAATTGTTATTTATTTATTTATTATTGTCCACAGCACAAATGGTGCAGGATAAAATAAAAATATATAAATAAAGTAAAATAAAATGCCATTTAACATTGCTATTATATTTACCATTATACGTTTAATATTAACAATAGTAAAAATATACAAATACATTTAATATTACATATAGTCCTACAGATCATCTTAAGGTAACAAACTGCTCGGAGCACAGACACAGTCCACCTAACAGAGTCACAGATGGAGATTCAAGCAGAAAATCACCTTCTCATGACCTGGAGCCTCTGAGACCAGTTGAGCACACAGAAAACCTGTTAGATGCCCTCAGACAGGTAATAAAAAATCAACTACATCAAAAACTACACTGACTGTTAAACGTAACATCCAACTCACAAACTCAGTCATTTTGCAAGACTTAACCATTGTTTACCACTGTGTGATTGTCACTGACCAGTTTTCAGATGACTTTAGAGGTCAAATGGTTGCACTGTCCATGGTACTGAAACCTGGTACTTACCAATCAAAATAACAGCGCTGTTCAGGGTTCTGAAATCCACTTCCCATTGTTTACTAGAAGGAAAAAATGTGCTATATAATCTGAAGCTCGTGCAGAAGATAGCTGGATGCTAATGGTTTGGTAATGATCCAGGTTCCTGACAGACGGTGTGTGACGGCACCATGTGGAGATCGATCACGATCCTACATACATCTGAAGTCCACAACCAACATGAGTTACACAAAACAACTCGTGCAAAATCCTCATATTACAGAGGCACAGGTAAGACATAATGTGCATGCTGTCTTTAATCAAATCGAACAAATACAACAGTTTGAGGTCAGAAATTGTTCATGTTTTTAAAAGAAGTATCTTACGCTCATCAAGGCTGCATGTATTTGCTTAAATATACAGTAAAAACTGTAATATTGTGAAATATTCCTACAATTTAAATAAATGTTTTCTATGAATATGTTTTAAAAATGTAATTTATTCCTGTGCTGCAAAGCTGAATTTTCAGCATCATTACTTCAGTCTTCAGTGTCACATGATCCTTAAGAAACATTTCTTATTATTGTCAATGTTGAAAACAGTTGTGCTGCTTCATATTTTTGAGGAAACCGTGATACCTTTTATAGAATTATTTGATGAATAGAAATAATAAATATTCTATAAAATAAATTATTATTAATTTGACATTATAAATGTATTTTTTACTGGAATAAAATTATTAATTTCTTTTAAAAAAAATCTTACTGACCACAAACTTTTGATAGTGTATGCTAAATTAAAAATAAAATCTCTAAAACCAAATCTTACTCAACATGTCCAGACAGATGAGCCAATTAAATTCAGTCCAGAGTTCTGCCTCCTCTCATCCGTCTCAGAGGAACTGCAGGATCTGAAACCACAAACATTCCAGATCATCGAGGAGGAAGTGACATCACTCGATCCGTCCCGATCAGGAACCATCCATCAGTCAGAACTCACATGTCTCTTCCTCAGACTGCAGCTCCCTCTGAAGCTCACTACACTGGCCTGTATGTTCCAATCCTTCAGTAACACCACCGACCCGGAGCAGGTACTGGAGATCACTTATCAAGCAGAACCTCTGGGAATTACAGCAAATAATATTATTTGAGTCATTATTCAATTTTGGTTGCATATGCATTCAGCAAAAATGAAACCCATTGATTAAATCAGAAATCTAAATTGAACGCTGAATTAATTGTTCTCATTTCATATACAAGTTTCATATTACACTGCACACCACTGGCTGTTTTCATTATTAACCTGTTTGTTTGTTTGTCTTGGTGACATTAGTTTTATGACAATTAAAGCATATTGGTACTGAAAATAGATTTAAATGTATTTCTGCAAAATCATTTTTTTCTTTTCTCTTTAGATTGAGATGAAAAGTAAAAATGTTGTAAAAAATATTTTGTAAAATGTATTTATTATAAATTATTATTTATAATAAACTATTATAAACAAAATTTAAATGTAAAATATAAAGTAAAAAAATTGGTTAGTTTGATTTTCTTCTGCAAAATATATTTCTTTTTTCTTTAGATTTTAAGATGAAAGATGACTTGTATATGTTTTTCTGGGATTTACCTGGTTTTCCATTTTGTAAAAATATAATAAAAATATATATTTTTAAATAATATATATATATATATATATTGGATGATGAAACATGACTTGTATGTATTTTTATTAGATCATTACATCTCAATATCTTTAAAGTTTTGGTTCAGTTCAATTTCTGAGAAAGATAATACATTTTACTCATTTAATTTAGCTGTTTTTTAATATAAACATGACACGTTTTCATACATTTTCAGATTTTCACAATAAAATCTAAACATTAAAAGATCAATTTATACCATTTCAAATTATAGTTAAAGTGCTTGTATGCATATATGGATTTCTATAGGAATTATTTTCATTAAAGTTTGTCATTTTTTATGTGAAGTGATTTTTATGTTCTATCATGTTTAGTGCATTTTACTCACCATGCTGCTTTGCAGGTGCACTATCAAGACTTGCTGCAGTTCATACAGAAAGCTGTACAAGAAGAAAAACAGCAAAGTGTTGAGGTCTGTCAATGAGCCTGGCAAAACTACCCAGAATATTATCATTTTATACTGTCAGCAGCTTTCTGAAATAAAAAAGCACAACATGATCATGATGTTTTTGAACATGATCCTCAGGCAGAGACCTGGGATGCGTCAGTGGCCAGTACTGACCTGGAATCAGTGAACGACAGGAGCGATGAGAATGCAGAACAAAGAGAAACATGGCTTCAGAGGTTCCACAAGATGGAGATGGCCTTACAAATGTGTGACACCCAAAACACAGGTATAAAACCCATCACACGAATACAGTTTGTCTGAAGCACATTTTAAAGTGATTTAAAACACTGTGACTCATAGAAAATGATAGACACTTGTATGATGAAATGATGTTTTCAACACTGGTTTTCAGGTTATGTGGACAGAGACCAAGCCAAACGCCTGCTACAGAACTACAACCTCATCCTTGATCTGAATCTGAGTCCTCTGAAGGTCAGCGAGGTCACGCGTAACACTCAGCGAGAGGGCAAAGTTCACCTCGCATCGGCTCTGCGGAAACTGAAGGAACTACACACCGCTTAACCTTTTCCTTAAACCGAAGCAAGTGCTACAGCATTGCAGTCATCTTTAATAAATGCTCTGCCTGGGAAATATTGACAATGACAAAAAAATGCTTTTAAATTACATTTTTTCGACATTGAAAACTGAGTGAATCTCATATAAACAGGTCATGTTTTGCCCGAAAAATCTAAACAAAAAAAAAAGAGATTCTATTTTGTAAAAAAAAGAAAAAGAAAATTAATCCTAAGTGACTCATATCCTAAATATATAAATAAAAGGTTCTAAGAAAATCGTAATTTTCTTTAAGCTAAATATTATTTCTTATTTACCTTTTGATTTTGGGGTGAAATGAAGCTGGAAATTTCTTGTCAGGTTTGTAGGATATCAGACCGAATCAGACGATCTATGATTTGGTTAAAACATGGTTGAAACCTGAGGAGCCCAAAATTCCACAAGAGGCCCAAGACAACAGGATGTCATAAATCAGACCCTAGCCAGTTTGAAACAAGCCTAACCAACTCTTTCACAGAACAGCTTTCAACATTAACACAAAAGGAACACACTGATCATAACAACTCAGGAAGGAGATGGTCAATTTTAGGGCAAGTAATTAAGATTAATGGTCAAAAGAGATGCACGGCGTGACCATCACATGGTAACCAGTGATAGCAATCACAAGCTCTTTGGATTTACTTCCCCCACCTAAGAGACAGAACAGACTGAGATTCCTTACAGACATTTTAACCTCTCTGGTCTTCACAGAACGTATCCTTACGTCCACAGAATGCTACAGAAACTACCTTTCCATGTATATATGCACCTAAATGACGCTAAAAGGACTTATGAGCAACTAATCATTTCTATGCATAACTCCATATCATGTATGTAACCCACATGTGACTTATCAGGTCTTAATCATTTATTGTGTATGTATTGAATCGCTGGCCGTCTCAGTGATCAGCCGTAAAACAGTGATTCTGTCCCTTACATATTATTGGTGGAGTTCCCTTTAAAATCTTAAATGATTCCCTTTGAGCTAAATTGACCTGTTTCCCTTACAGGTTTAATCACATTAACTTCCCCTCACTTTCTGCAGTTTAATTGGTCAATAATCAACTGCATTTTATCAAAATTTACTTTTGGTGCTCCAGTGTGTGCTAATAAGTATTTCTAGTCTATAGTTTCAATATTCAAGTAAGAAATTGGTGCAAAAACAGGAATACAAATTTTCTTTTGGAGCTCCAATGTGTGCTAATAGTCGTTTCTAGTCTATAATTTCAATATTCAAGCAATAATTTGGTGCAAAAACAGGAATAAATCAGTAAATACTGATTCTGTACATACATCAGATGTAATCTAAAGTATATTGCATTACTTCTACAATGTTTTAAGAATTAGATACTTACCCTGCGTCCCAGTGTGCATACTATCCACCCTATCTGCCATAAATAGTATTGAAAATTACTAATATCACATAGAATTTAGGATGGATAGTATGCACACTGGGACGCGTGTTACAGGAAATACTTCACATATGCAATACTGGAAACGAGCACAAGAGGGCGAAGTTTTACCTAACACATATTCTTACTCACGATTAAACCAAGATAATTAAATAAATTAATTATCTTTTTACCTCGAGGAATATGCACTGTCTTCCAGGATCCATGTTTCTTCATTGGACTTCAGGAGACCAAAACATATGTCACATCACCCATCAAGTGCTGGCAAATAGTAAACTGGGTTAGACTGAGGTTTGCAGACATCTGAAAAAAGGGAAGAGGTGTGTTTGTCTGACAGAGAACTTGGTATGTGGCATGTCTATTTATTACAAGCCCATTTCTTTAAATGCAGCTTACATGAAGATGGAAAAAGAAAAAATGAAGTCATACACCTCCACCCTTTATCTGACTTCTCGTTTAAGCATTATTTTTTAAAAAGTGACGTGACGTGACGTGACATGTGGCCAAGTATGGTGACCCATACTCGGAATTAGTGCTCTGCATTTATCCCATCCAAAGTGCACACACACAGCAGTGAACACACACACACACCGTGAACACACACCCGGAGCAGTGGGCAGCCATTTTTATGCTGCGGCGCCCGGGGAGCAGTTGGGGGTTCGGTGCCTTGCTCAAGGGCACCTCACCGTATTGAAGGTGGGAGAGAGCGCTGTACATTCACCCCCCCCACCTACAATCCCTGCCGGTACGAGACTCGAACCCGCAACCTTTGGGCACATGGGATCTCATCAATGTCTTAATCGGTTTTTCCTTGAGAGCATTGAAATCAAACAAAGACTAGCTGAGATGGACACTCTTCTCAGACGTTTCTCCTGAGAAAAAGACATCTCACGTGTCTCCTCTAGAGTTTCAAATAAGATCTGTCTCAAACTGTGCTCAGAATAGATACTTCCATGATCTGAGCTTTTCTTACTACAGTTTTTTTTCAACTGCTTACACACATTTTCAAAACTTCACACACAAATCCAAGAATTGCACACACAAAATACAAAATGCCTCACATCTCTTGCAAAATGAAGCACTGCATTCAAAATATCACA
>NW_015652416.1:611777-667719 GCF_001515625.1 Sinocyclocheilus rhinocerous
GGTGGAAGAGAGCGCTGTACATTCACTCCCCCCACCTACAATCCCTGCCGGTACGAGACTCGAACCCGCAACCTTTGGGTTACGAGACCAACTCTCTAACCATTAGGCCACGACTTCCCCATTATGTATGGCTATGTATTATTACACGGCTGTTGTATCGATATATAGATGGTTGTACTCTCAAATTTGTAGAGTAAAATAAAACACGCATTTCCAAAAATGTCTGAAAGCTCATTCAATTGTAGCACAATGATTAACCGCTAGGTGGTGAACAGCCGACACAAACAAATCACGATACGACGCTGTAAAAAACAAACTGGACTTTAAATAAAGTACAAACTAGCTCTATATTAGTATTGTGAACGTGAACGTGAAAGCGGTATGTTACTTACCCACAACGAATTTAAATCAGTTATTGCATTTAAACAAGCAGCAACGCGCTTCAGCTTAAAGTGTAGGCCTAATGTTTGTAAGGAAGCCCTGACGACCATGGCAACCAATTAATCATACTTACTACAGGTAGGCCCTACTTCAGACAATAATAATAATAATAATAATAGGCAACTTATTTTAGTAACTTATTTTTAAAATTAGAGTTAAAAGTGCAGATGGCCTTTTACGATCACCTGTTTGTTGACGCTGGAATGCGCATGCGCATTAGCGGGCTAAAATCTAACTAAAAAGAAGCACAGTTTGTGATACCATTTATAATGTTGTTAATATTTTTATTTGAAGTCAGTTATTTAAGGATAACACTATCTATCTAGCTTTTGAGATGTATGTCTTTCCCTGTTCAAATAGATAGGATCTGTACTTACTGTACTTGGAAATATCTGCCTAGGGAGCAATGGCAAGATGGCCGCCGAGTGAAAGCAACGGTCCATACCACTGTGGCAATGCCCAGGCAACCACCCTAACATTGCGAACATTTGTGAAAATGTCGAAATCTAACTATGATTTTTAATTATGAGCTATTAACTTATATATTTTTGGCAAACTATGAAACAGACATATAATTTGGGGGACAAATTAGTATTTTAATTTCACAAATTAATTTCCTTTGAACTTTTTTAAATACATTTAACAACCACATTAAAGTCCGCGTGAACCGGAAGTTGCTGCCGACTTTATTTCAGTGTAGTGACGTATTTCCAGCTGAAACGGAATATTGAATAGAGGGCATGGTTTTTATGTTTGCGCTCCTCCTCTCTGTCTCTCACTCATAGCAATCTAACGGTTGGAGGGGTGTGTTTAAGGATATTCTGCCCAAGCCGTCAAACTGACGTCATCAGAAAAGGAATGCCATTCCAGAGCGGAAGTAAATGTTCAGATTTTGATGAAAGATTATGAAGACAAACAATTTTTTTTCAGCGGATTAACTTGCACGGATTAATTGTTCACATCATTACTAGCAATGTGCGCTAGTAAAGTAAATAAAGTCAATTTTGATTTCATGCGGACTTTAAGAATAAACGAAACAAAGTTCAGAGAATAAACAAAGTGCAAAGGTTGTGTTCTTAGCAATCCCCCAACATCTAAAAACTCCCAAACATATTCATATGTAGGTGTCAATTAACACCTACTTAAAATAGCCTATATGCGTCAAAACAGTGACAGACTGAGAAAAGGAAGTGTTTACATCCTATTTCATTTGCCAGTAGTCTAGTGATTAGTGTAGTGTAAACTATTGAAGTTCTCTCACACACATGTAAAGCAGATGTATTTTTCATTCTGGTGTTTTTGCAGAATTTGTCATATACCTTTTGCATTCTTGTCAGTTATTGCACTTTGAACACACAGGCCTACAGACTTTTATACAACAAGCCACCTAGACTGTGCAGTGTCTTGAAACAGAAAAGGCATTTTTTCAAAACTGACGTGGAAAATGTGACGTCCATATTCTCTGAACTGTTCCTCATGGGACTGAAGGGTTTTTCACTAGAACCTTTAATTACAGTATGCCATGCCTCAAATCATTCTCAGATAGTCTTTGTGAGGAAGTGAGACAATCAGCCTTATGTTATGAAAATCTAAGTCTGTCTGAAGTTCCTGAGTCCAGACGTCATTGTGTTGGGATCTGGCTGATTACATCATTGATCTCAGAGTATTTCTTCTCTTCCACGGTATGTCCCTAGAAGTACTCATGCATGTATATTCCAAAACAACTTCCTTGTAATGTGGGGATTTCCTCATGCTGTCTGTTGAATCCAGACCTGGTTTTTTTTTTTTTCATTTTATAGGGGAGAGCCCTTTAGCAGGGGTGGGATTCACCTGTGGTTGTAAAACTCTCAAGCTGCATGCCGTTTTGCTCTTCTTTTCTCACAGTGGCAGAATGTGTGAACTGTGTCAAATCATGCTGCCATTGTATAACATTATTGTTTCATGAGCTGTATTTTGCTTTCACTCTTTGTCTTTCGCATAGGCTATTGTTTTATATTATATATCCATAATACTATATCAGTGTATAGTATTATTTATTATACTATTATAGTATTTATATATATTTTTTATTTTATCGTTATTTCAGCTTCATTTCAAATCATGAAAAATAATTCTAATATTTTTATTCGGAATTAATAATAACAACACTGTGCTATATAATACTTTATATTATTAATAGGCTATTATTTATATACTGCAGTACACATTTACCCAAAAATTAATTGTCACTTAGGAAAAACCTTAATTGTGCGTTCGAAAGCACTGCAAAGGTCACTGCACTGCCACCAACACTAAATGCTCACATTCCCTCCAAAATGCAAAAGTAAAAAGTACAAAATGCAATGGCAGGCCTTAGTGCTCCGAATTTTTCTGCTTTAGTCACACAGTGTAGTCAATTCAGTAAATCACAGATGAACTATGATTTTCTGTTTTGCTAATGATGCTAAGGTGACATTAAATCGGGCAAGTAAATAAATAAATGTCATTTGCAAGTAAGAGATAAACGTTTTGTCACTGCTGACATGACTCAATAGTAGTGTTTGTGGTCTGGAGGAAGTGAAAGTCAAGCTGGGAAGTTCTGCCTGGTTGAGTGACGTTTTTATGGAATTAGACTGACAGACAAACCAATTCCATGTTATAATCTTTTTTCAGATTAATAAAATGATGATTTATATATTAGATTAGGCTATATTAATTACAGTTATATTAATGATTCTTTTAAAAAAAGAATCAAAAAAATCTCTCGAAAACGTGAAATAATTCTTAAAAATAATATAAGTGTAATAACTTTACCAGTTTTATCATGCATTAGCCTATCAATAGCCTTGACACGTCTTTAGAGTTTCTCTTCTTGGAATAGTATGGGGAAATGGGAAATGGTCACATGTCACATGTGGGCGTGTCTGCAGAAAGAAATCCCCTCTTCGCGCCTGTCAAGCGGTAGTTTAAGATCTGCAGCAGACGGTTTAGTGTCTTATGTGTTTGTGAGGCATCAACAACTGGTTACAAGGATCCGTTTCTACTGATATTGTCATCATGAGAACGGTTTTCACTCTTTGTGCGCTGGTAAGTGATGTGCTTTACGCGTGAGTAACGCTTTGTGCGTGCATGTTAACTACGCATTAAAATGAATGGTGGTTGTTATTGAAATTGCTAATGTTCATTGTAACAATGAATCAGTTTCTATTTCTCATGTGCAGCATTTAGAACGTTTAGATTGTCGTCGTTATTAAAACAATGACTCGTGTGTTAGCGTTACTTTCACTTTCGATTTGAATGCTGGTATTGGAAACGCATTTAAAATGTCTGTATCTAAGATACATATGAAAACATTTGCACTGTCTGTTGTTCAATAGTCATTTAATGCATTATTGTAAGGTTGCAGCCTTCTGTATTGAAAAACGGTCATTATGGGTGGGGATCTCGGGGACTTTCCGCATTGCCTGTTGTAAAAACGTCGTTTTGGTTTCAAGTTTGCCCCATGTTTCTGTTTGGAGGTCTGAGGGACCGCATGTCCACTTAAATAACTCAAAAACATGCTTACATTTAAATATAGTGTTGATCATTAATAGTTAATAATTGTATGATAACTGATTATAAAAGGAGTTACCTTGTATGTGCTAATAAAGATATTTACACATTTAAAAAAAGACTTTAAACATATTAATATAATAGAAAAAGCAGACTTATTCTTCATGGAGTGGACCACCTCCTCGTGGGCGCTGATGTGTTGACGTCACATGACCTTAACCCTCATGTTGTGTTCTGGTCATTTCGACCCATAGAGGATTTTCTCCAAAAATGCTAGATAATGTTGTCGCATTGGACTAAAACTTACTGACTTAACTCACACAGGGTATAACAACTTCCAAAAATGGATAACCTTTGTACTTTTGGGGGATTTTTTCCATCTTTGTTACACTTGATCCCAGTCAAAAATGACCAGACCACAAAAAAAAAAAACTGCTTGAAAGTCTCATTATGCTATATTATTTCCAAAAATTGGATTCAATCGTTTTTTCAATTAGCACAGGTTTTGTATTGATCGTAGGTCTCACTGATCTGAGCTCCTCCGTTTCTGAGTGAACAACAATACAAATAATGCTTGTTTTCACTCAAAAACTGAGGTGCATAACCGCAGATTAATAAGGCTTATGACCAATCAATTCCGAAAAAGAAATACAAAACCTGTGCTAATTGAAAGAAAACAAGTTGACAAAAAGATTGAATCCAAGATTTGGTGATAATATAGCATAATTAAAGATTTACAAGTAATTTTGTACCGGGAACACCAATTACACTCTAAAAAATGCTGGGTTAAATATAACCCAACCGCTGGGTCAAAACAACCCAATAGCTGGGTTTGTCCCTTTTTAACCCAGCATTTTTTAGAGTGTAGGTAAAGGATTTTCAGCACAACACAAGGGTTAATATTCTTCATAATGTTCTTTATGCATTTACTTTTGACAGGTCACATTGTTGTACCTTGTGTCATGCTGTGAGAAGGATACACATTATTCGAAGGATGGTAAATGCTGTAAGAAGTGTGGACCAGGTATGTGGACGAACTGTAATTCAATGTGGCGTGACAGTAAACTGACGTAGTCTAGAGGAAGTATCAGCATGTAGCCTACTTCCCTTGTTTTCTATAAAAAAATACACATGAATAGTCTACTCAGCTACAGTACCATATTGTTTTAATTGCCAATGCCTTACTTTGTATAGTTGATATTGTTTTACATGTGGCCTTGAAAAAAAAAACAATAATATCATGTTTTGCTTACTCTTATTCCTCCTTTAATTAATATACGAATCTCTTAGTCTAATCAGAGCGGGTAGTTACTGTGAGTGTGTCACAGGTAAGAGGATGTTGGTGGATGATAACTGCGAGGACCCGCGCTGTCAGGACTGCCAAGACGGAGAATATCAGAGTGGCTACACAAGCGAAACCAGATGTGAGCGCCAGCCCAGCTGTGACCCTAGTGAGTGTTTTTCTTAAACACAATTTTTTAAAGATTAATGTATCTATGTTTTTAGACAGTTGCACGTATTTTTTATATTTTAGCATACTAGCAATATCTGTTAATATTACACTCTAAAAAATGCTGGGTTAAATACAACCCAGTGCTGGGTAAAATAGGGACAAACCCAGCAATTGGGTTGTATTTAACCCAGCATTTTTTAGAGTGTAATAATAAATTGTTTAAAGAACTATTAATATTAGTATAAATGAATCCAAATTTTTAGGTTATAAATAAAAGCATCCGCTAAGTGAATAAATGTAATTGGAAGGTCTCCGTGAAGTTTACACTTTTTTTCTCTCTCTTGATTTTCTTTTCATTTTCATTCAATTTTCAGATTTACATTTTCTGCCACAAAATGAACCCAGCAAGACCAGGCTAAGCAGATGTCAGTGTGAACCTGGATACTACTGTACACAAGATGATGACTGCGACACTTGTACAAAACAGACAGTTTGCAAGCCAGGACAGAGAGTTGTCAAAAAAGGTCTGTCCTAATTTGTACCTTTACATTGTTATTAAAAAATGAATCTAATAATATGTCACAAAATATCATTTTAAATGTGTTTTACAATCATTGTAATTATCTAAATGGCCAAAGACACTTGGAGGAAGCTGAATGGCGTGGTGTAGCTAGTGGTTTTTATTATTACACTCTAAAAAATGCTGGGTTAAATACAACCCAATTGCTGGGTTTGTCCCTATTTTACCCAGCACTGGGTTGTATTTAACCCAGCATTTTTTAGAGTGTAATAATAAATTGTTTAAAGAACTATTAATATTAGTATAAATGAATCCAAATTTTTAGGTTATAAATAAAAGCATCCGCTAAGTGAATAAATGTAATTGGAAGGTCTCCGTGAAGTTTACTCTTTTTTTCTCTCTCTTGATTTTCTTTTCATTTTCATTCAATTTTCAGATTTACATTTTCTGCCACAAAATGAACCCAGCAAGACCAGGCTAAGCAGATGTCAGTGTGAACCTGGATACTACTGTACACAAGATGATGACTGCGACACTTGTACAAAACAGACAGTTTGCAAGCCAGGACAGAGAGTTGTCAAAAAAGGTCTGTCCTAATTTGTACCTTTACATTGTTATTAAAAAATGAATCTAATAATATGTCACAAAATATCATTTTAAATGTGTTTTACAATCATTGTAATTATCTAAATGGCCAAAGACACTTGGAGGAAGCTGAATGGCGTGGTGTAGCTAGTGGTTCAAACCCAGTGCATAGACATCATTTACACTGAATAGACACAAGGGTTTCATTTTTGCCTCTCGTCACCCTGTATTTTGACAGGTTCACCGGTTAGTGATACTGCGTGTGAGGCATGTGAACATGGAACATTCTCCACCAATGATTCATCTGACACCTGCAGGAAATGGAGCGAGTATGAGAAAGCCTTCTGATATTAAGTCCCTTTGTTTTTTTCTGTTAGTGCTGGTCTCATATACTATTGTGTCTTAGGTTAGTGTAACGGGATGAAATCCCAGCTAACAGGGAACCACGTTCTGGCAACGTTCTCTCAAACTTTCTTCCAGTAATGTTAATAGAATATTTGTTCAAAGTTATCTGGTAATTAAAAACATTCCCAAAATGGTAGCACAAAAACGCTGTTTATAATATACATCATTCATGAAATGTTTTTGGTTGGGCTTTGGTCCAACATTTTTAAAAAACGTTGCTACCTTCTAGTTTCGGGTGGTTCAGAGAACATTCAAAAAGTAACATTCCCATAATGTTTCCAAAATTATAAAACGGAACGTTCACTTAATGTTTTCTTCAACTTTCACATAAACAAGTGTTTTTTAAAACATTAAAAACTGGATGTTTTGAACTTTCGGAGAACATATAGAAACAAATTTTTAATAGCATAATGGGAACGTTAGCAAAATATTCTTAGAACATATTTTTGTTCTGGGATGTTGAGTGTGCAACAATTGGGTAACATGCAATTGTTACCCAAAAAAGAATATATCTGCCTGATCTAAATTCCTTTTGTAACCTAATGCAATCTGGTTGATTCAGTCATTCTGAATGAAATAACAGAAATAATTCCCTGAGTTCAAGTCTCAACTCAACTCTTTTTTTTTTTTTTTCCTCTAGATGTAAATCTGGATATGTTCAGAACACTCCTGGCAGTTCAAACTCAGATCAGACCTGTGGTGAGTACACTGTAAAAAATGCTTTTAGCCACTTAGTCACTCTTTGCCCAAAGTCAATATGAATCTTAAATAGTCAGTAGAATGGAAATTGTTGTTGATTTGATAGCTCTTAATGTGGACTAAGTCTAAAGGCTTTATTTGAACATTGAAAACACAATAGTGAAACTTGAGAGTTGTGTGGGTAGATTTTAGTTCCTGTATAGCTAAACTGGTGTGTTCACTTTTGAGAATCAAAAAACCATGCTTATTTAAAACACGGCATAGTTTGCATTAAGTACTAAGATGTTTTAAAATGCTGTCAGTAGTAATGTTTTGATTACCCATACTAGTAGAAATGATGAAGATTGTGATCTGTGTTTTGTTTCAGTGGCTGGTACACCCACTTACGGAGTTCTCATTGGGGTGGGAGTTTCTCTGTTAATCGTCGCATCTGCAGTATTCGTTTTCATTAAAAAAAGTAAGTGCTGCAACCTACTAATGATCGAATTAATTTATCTACAATACCGCAGTGTATACCGTTTCTCACAATCAATTCCTATGCGCTAAAGTGCTCATATTACAGCTTTTTATCATTAACTGTGTTTTTACTTTCTTCTAGGAAAATCTGGATGTTATAAGGTAAATGTCTGGGTTTGCCATTCAGTCACAAGCAACAAAGGAAAGCAAAATGCTCATGTTTAGAAATGAATGATAATGGTTCTTTTGTTTTTAGCTCCCCAAAAAAACCATAGAGGTCTTAACACATGGAGAAAATGAAGATGTGGAGAGAGCATACCGACCAGCAATTCAACAGCCTCAGGAGGACATTGACCATAGCGTGCCCGTGAGCCCCACGCTAAGCAACTTGACTGACAATGGAAATTACGTAGCACAAGAGGATGGCAAACTCACTATTACCCCAACTACTGAATCAAATTCATTTTCGTAGAGCACAGTCTTCTGCAAAGTACAGACAGCTGTGCTCCCATCATGTTACAATCATCTATATAAATAGAGCATTACACTATAAAGCACTGCTTTACTCTAAATGTCTTCATGTGTCTTACAAAATCATGTGTTCTTTTTCATGACTGAAACATGAAATACTTATATATAAGTACAAATATATAAATACTACTCACTGCTGCTGAGTGTTCGCAGTTGCATTAGCACTTGCATGTGATTGTTACAATATGCTGAAATACAGAGTTCTGGCATGAAACTCTAGATGGCGCAGTCCGATAGGTCTAGAGTTGTCATGACAGAAAAGTATTACAATAAATCTGAGTTTAAAATGAAAGGCAATCAAATCTATTTAGAAGCAAACCAAAATGAAAACCTGACACTATAGCGCTGTCTTATTCTAAAAGAGTGGAGAAAAAAAGAAGAATTGCTAATGCTCCTAAGGAGATTTTCCCTCACAATAGCTGTAGTCTGCTAATAAAAAGACTCACAGTAACACCAATGTGACTGCACAAAACCAACACACATACATTCCAGTGCTTTTGTTTGGTACTGTAAATTTAGGACTACACACCTATTCAGCTAAGTGTTTTCCAAAATGCTTGTTTAATTAAAAAATTTAAGTTTTGAGCATTCATAGAAAGTTCTTAGAACTTAAAAGTGTAAGTTGGGATTGAAAATAATGTGGTACAGAAGTGTGAGTGTTATTATGTTCACAAAATCATGTATAATATGTTTTTTAATGTTTCGTCTTTGTCATCTTGATCTTTGACATTTAAACTGTTAATTGTTGTGAAATCTGTGTTGCTTTGCATTTTGTGTAAATATTTCCATTGTACATTACCAGTTTTGTTTCTTTTATTATGAATTTTGTATTGCATTTTATTTCAGATTTATGTGGAAAATCCTCAGTCTGTACATGTTAAATAAATTGCTGATTCTCTGTACATATTAAAAAAAATTCCTGATTCTCCATAAATAATTACCAGTCTATCACTATACGATTTTCACTCGCTACTTATGAGGTGTGAAATGTTCTCAAAAAAACTGGTGTGAAACTGAGTTGTACATGAATCGCTCATGCACTGTGGGATACTCCGACTGTCCACAAGAGGTTGCCATTTCCATATTTGAGGAATTTTGGCATGAAACAGTTCAACGTTTAATCTAACTTTTGGCTCATAGTAAAATCACAAGGCGCACTATTTTTCTTACTTTATCTCCCTCTAGAAAATGTAAAGTTTGTTTTGGATTTATGTGTAGATTTTTGATTTGACATTCTTATAAAGCTCATACTTTTGAATAAATCTAAACACACAAATCCAAAAGTAGCTTGTTGAACTATAAATAAGGCCGTAGTATCCAAAGCATATGACCATATGCTCGGATCGAGAAGCACATTGATGGCCGATTTAGGCATTGTATCTCGCGCCATTGTTCAACGCCTCAGTCCTTATCTCAATATCACAGCCTTTTGCCTGTCATGTTTAGACTGGGATTACACATCATTTGGGCCACTGAAAGGGGGGCATGGAGGAGATTGTTGTGCCCAGTGTGTGTTAGCTGTGAATATGTGCTCGGGGCGCGGGTGGGAGGTGCTCCTTTTTTGTACTCGGGGGTTTTCTCATTATCCTTGGATTAACAGGCCACAGGCCTTTGAATTTACATGGAGGCCATAGTGATTGGCAAGGAAGAGTTTTCCTTTTATCATTCCCTCTGCAGAGGGGAGGCCGCAAAAACAGAATATTGTCCCAAGGCCTAATCCCATTGGTGTGTTTGTGTCAGAGAGAGTTATAAAAGAAACCAAAGGATGCAAGATTTTTGATGCCCCATTCCTTGATGGAGCAGTTTATTTGACTATTTTATTATTATTTTATTTTATTTTATTTATTTGATCGTTTTCTAGTAGCAATTAAAAATGATATGATTGGTGAAATATGCACAGGACTTTTTTTTAATTGCAAGTACCGTGTTTATGTTATATTATAATAAATTGCTACATTTGTTTATTTATTTGACCCTTTTGGACTTTTTTTAAATTTTTTTTTGCATAAGTATTTTTATTCTATATTTAATTGTGAGTACCATGTTTGTTCATTTTATTATTATTACTACTACTACTACTTTTGGACTTTATTTATTTTAGCCTGTTTATTTATTTAACCTTTTGGACGTTTTATTTTTTCTCTCACGTTTTATTCTATACTGTATTATAATATTATTTTAATCATATCAAATTATTCCATTTCAAGTTGTCTTATATTACTTAACAGGTACAGTTTTACCTTTTTGCACTTGACTTTTGTCAGTATACTATTTATTTTCTCACAAGTCACTTTGTTCACGTTTGATCCCATACATTTAAGCACTAAATGAGGGTAAAGGTAGAAGCCTCTGGCACTTTTCGTCTGTCAAGTCGTGACTAAACAAGAATAATCTTAATTATTGCCCTTTAAGACGGAACAATTCGTGTCCTTAATCCGCGCTGCTTTGAATTGTTTTAACAGATCAGAGACAGATATGCAAATCCCTCAATAGTAGTGTCCTCACTGATAACACGAAGCCTAAATCCAGCCTTGAAGTGAAACGCTTTGAACGCGTCTTGGTCTGCCTCCAAAATCTGAGAACTCCTCGTGAACGACGTCAGTTAACATATATAAAGTTCGACTGTGAACATGTACTTTTTAAGGTTTTAGAGCGTGATCATGGATAAAGGTGTGACTATAAAACCTCTAGTTCTCTGATTGGATGAGACGCGTTAGAACGTATTGTTAAGTAAGCTATTTTAGGCTATGCCATTTTTTTTTTTTTTGGCAGCCAGTGAATGGTTAAGCTAAAATGCGGAATAAGATTTGTTTAATCCAATTATTGTCGAATTTGATTTATTATTAAACGCTGTTTATTTTATAACTTTTATTAGGCCTAGTTGTGCGCCAATTTTTATTGGGTGAGGCGAGCCTTGAAGCCAGTAGGTCTATACAGTTTCCATCATGTTGATGCTTTAATTGCTTGTGTAAACAGCATAACGATCTATATTATTTTTTATTTCGATTATTAAATTTCATAAGGTTCCTATTTGTTAAACGATGGTCCGTTTAATTATGTTTCTGGTTACAAACACTTCAGCGAGTTAAATTAACTGAAATGTGAGACTTTTCGTGACTTATTGCTTTAATTAACGGGTCTTTAGGACTTTAAGAAACTACAGCATTACAGCTGGAAATCGAGAGTAAGCTGTAACCTAAAAGCAAAAATTCAACGCTTAAAAAAAAATAAATAATAATAATAATAATTAAACGCAACTCGTACTTAAATCATGTAAACAAACCCCAAACCATTACCAAAGACTTTGGATAAAGGGATTTTACCATTACCATTGACCATGACCAAAACTTTTCAATTTTTCAACGTTTTATTTTAGCAAAAATAAGTCAGCAGGTAAATGCATTTATAATTTAAACAAAATATCTGTACAATATTTACACAATACGCATCCTTTGGATTAAATCTTGTAGCCTATGCAAACTTCCACAACAAAACGTTCCCAATGGTTTTCAAAGTGCAAAATTCAGTCTATAGTCTCTTGGATGAACAGTTTCATTGACTTTGTTTGGGCAGGTCATGTGTGGAGAGGTTTACAGGCGAGTAGGAGTCCCTTGAAGGCCATCCAGCCCACCACTTCCCAAAGTCTGGACTGTGAAGATGTTTCAGATCGCTGGGTTTCTTGACGATATCTGAAGTCGCGGTTTCCGCGAGAGACCAGATTTTAGGTTTCTGGACATCGACGTTTTGTTTACACACCTCTTTTTTGCTCTCACACGACGTGTCAGACTTGTCACTTTCCTTTTGCTGATCAAGTCCTTCCGCTAAACGGTCCTCGACCGACTTTGACCCCGCGACATCCTCCTCCTCCTCATCATCATCATCATCAACCGTTTGAGGATCGATTTCATCTTCGTCCTCCGTGCCTTTCCTCAAAGACCCCTCCTCTTCGCTCTCACCCTCCTCTTCCTCATCCTCCTCGTCGGACTTTCCTTTGGAGGCCCAGCTGACCCGGTTCTCTTTCTTGAGGCGGCGCCGGGCGTTGGCGAACCACGTCGACACCTGCGTGAGGCTCATCTTGGTGACGATGGCGAGCATGATCTTCTCGCCTTTGGTGGGATATGGGTTTTTAAGGTGCTCGCTGAGCCAGGCCTTCAAAGCGCTGGTGCTCTCTCTAGTGGCCACTTTGGTGACCCTACTCGGGTCATCAGCTGGCATGGGACGATATGGAGTGTAATAGGGTCCTCCACGTCCGAAGAGAGCTTGGTGATACGGAGATGCAGCCTTGAGGTCATAGGAATTGCTCTGAAAGTAAGCAAGAGATTCGGTTTTAGAATATGAAGAATATGCATGTTGAAATACAATAAAGGAATAATTTTTCAGTTTGTCGTGTTTTTAATTTTCCACATGCATTAGGCTATACCATTTGTAATACGTACAAAATAAAATCTAAAAAATTGCATTGAATTGTAATGCATATGCAATATATATATATATATATAATACTTCAGAATACTTACAATGTGTGCCATGTGTCCCGGATGAGGATAAGGGATGAAACTGTACCCCGGTATTCCTGAGAAAGGTAAGGGAACCCCAGCCATTCCCACAAGATGTGGCGGTAGCTGTTGCATTCCAGGCGGGCAGCCCAATAATTGATATCCAGCGGGCATGTTGATGTTCCTGTCCATGAAGAAGTTTCCAAACCCCGTTGGAGAAGCAGGCATCCTTACTCCCTGAGCTTTGGTGTATGAATGACACTCCGTCGAGTTCACGGGCGCTCTTTATAGGCGGAGCCGCACCAGTGGGCGGTGCCATGGTGGTTGATTGACAGCTGTGATCCAAAGGCTTTCACTGGGGCTAAATCCCTTCAAAGGAGAATTTCGGTTGTTCCTTTTAACGACCTCTAAAAGTCTTTAAACTCATGATGCTTATCTCACGCTTATCCGTACTGAAGAGTGGAAAACAGTAGGGCTCCATTCGAAATTCGCATTTTTTGTTTTGTTTTGGAAGTGCTCCTAAATGAGATTGGTGTTTGATTGTACGTCGATCTAAAATACTTTCATATAGGCTAATTATTAAAACCATGAAAATAAGCTTCACGTAGAAAATCTGTCTGTTTTGATTTATAGGATAAATATTAGGCCTATTTAAACTTCTTAAAGTCTTGATGACTTAAAGTCAAACAATCAGATGGTAGCCTATTTATGGCTACATGTTTTCATTCAATATTTTTAATGGTGTTTGTAGAAATCACTTTTATATTTAATATAGCCTATTTTGTTTTTGTTTTATAGGTTTCATTTAATCTTGATTGCATGTAAACACTTCTAATTGAACTGAATGATGCTCAGCCGAGAGAAGCGATTGAAAGCCATCGGAACAGCTACAAATGTCGCACATTAACGTCTCAGAATAAACTTTTTTCCATCTTGCTGAGACCGTTTCATCTTTTTGTCTGAGCAAACCGATACAAGACACGACATGACAAGCCATTATCAGAATTTGATTAGCAACACGGTGCAATGTGTGTCTGAGGCGTTCGAAAGAGTAAGAAAAGACCTTGTAGCGGTTTTAACTAAACACCGATTTGGAAACTTTAGTTGCTTTGTTTTGACATTAGATTTAGTGCAAGTTAAAAAAAACTATTGCAGATGGATTTAACTTGCGTTGCACGTTTGATTCATTGGTATAAAAGTAGATTAGCTTTCATGAACATTTAGCAAAATTAATGTAGCCTACTTTAATGTAAAAAAAAAATTAAAATAGCTAATATTTTCGTTAAAGTTATTAAAAATACAATTTGTTTAATCAGAGAGAATTTGATGTATTCTTTAAATCAGATATCATTTACACAGTAGACATAAAAAAATCTTGTTTATAGCCTATACACGCCGATTATTATTTTTTTTTAAATCAAATAAACTAGTCTAAAAGCGAAACTATTTTTCTAATTTCATTTATGTAGTCTAAATCATTTCCGCACGGTCGCAAATGATTTTTTTCTTTCGGTTCCGAACGACCCTGGACTATGAATTAGGCTATTTGGCTTTATTGTGACCGAACATCATACATACCTCTTTTAAAAGGGGATGACTTTGCTTTTGCCCACAACAAACTAGTACAATTGGCGTAATTAAATAGGTTTAAGCGAAACAGGTGTCGACTAATGTATATGGTAATTGCAGCATAACAGATGTTAATGTAGGGAGATACTCAGATAAGATTAGAATTCCTAAACATACATACCAATGCCCTGGAAAGAAAAGCACAGCAAACAACCGGATAGCAGGGGGTGCAGGCTCTCTGACATTGGAAATACAAGTTTTTTTGTTGAAACTCGCTCTTTAATCTGTTATCTAGTAGACAATGCTGGCATGCATTGTTTCCTAAAACTCAGACAGAGTCTCAGAATTAAGTTTAGTCGCATCTTATGTAGTATTTCAGTAGGGTTTCTGATGAAAAGAAGTGTTGCTTGCCTTGATCTTTTCCAAAGGTTCATCACCTTTATTTGGAAATGTTTATTAAGTTTTTGTAGGGTGAGGTTGTGTGAAGGTGTGAGACATTTGAAGGGCTGACAGACGGACAGATAAGTTTGGAAGCAGGGTGGGGTTCAGATCCCCTCGGGCCAAGAGCAAATTTACTCAGCTAGCACAATGGTCAAAACGGAGAGCAAAGAGCAAAGCTTATGCTGCATCTCTGGAGATAAGCAGCTCAGGGCTGTGATTACTGTGTTCCTCACACACTCGGCTTTCTCCTCTCTTTCCTCTCTTCTCGCACACAATACAGGTGTACTCATGTTCCGACAGGTCCAGTTAAGACTGTTTGCTCACAGGATGTCAGTCATTTGCCGAGAGGAGAACAGTGTGAGATAGCAGACCGACATACTTCAGATAAGAGATCAGCTTTTCCAGTCTTTCACCACAGAGAAAGCAGAGAAATCAAGATCGGTGGGAGTGGAGATTTCTCCTGAGAGCTTAATTCAATTTTGTTTCACTCTACTGGAACTCCTCCTGTCAGAATCCTCATGGTTTGTGTTGTGCTTAACCGAACAGATCAACCAGATGAATCAATACAAATCAACAACTGCAGGTTCAGAGAAACAGGGGCCAGTACTTACCAGCTTAGTGTTACTTCTACACATCAAGGTCAGCTGGAATCCTCAAATCATCATAACATATGTTTACTGAAAAGATATTTTCATAGGTCATAATTAATCATTTGGACAATAAATAAATATAATAAATACACATATTATATACAGTTAGTTTATATATTACAAATATACATAACAGAATTTTAAATAGAAACATAAAAATGCAATACATAAAAATATGTACAAAACCTGGTTTTACTATAGAAAATGGCTAGTGTAAAATGGCTTAGAAAATAAAAGTAAATAAAATAAAGCAACCATGCAAATGCATGGTAAATAAAAAAATTACCTAGATGAATAAACTCATAAATAAGCAAGCACAAAACTTGGTTTGACTATGACATACTCAAAATGGCTGTTAAAAATACAAATATGGTAAATTAAAAAAATCTAATAAATAAGCACAAAATTTGGCTTTAAGACATACCCTAAAATAGCAGTTAAAATAAAAAAACTAAATAAACTGAAATAACCATGCAAATGGATGGAAAATGACATACTCATAAATAAATAAAACAAATTAATTAATTAAAAATAAACAAATAATAAAATGTATATGCACAAAACTTGGTTTTACTACAAGATATACTCTAAAGTGTCTGTTAAAATTCAATAAAATAACCATACAAATACACAGTAAATAAAAAGAAAAAATAATCATCTATACATGGTAAATGGTAAATAATTCTAATTTTAATTTATTTCATGGACATATATATATATATGTAATTTATTTATTTGATGCTGTAGTTATACTGTATGTGACGTAAAAGAAGAAATCTGTAATTAATCAGCTTCTCCAAGCTTGAATTAATACACCATCAAAATAAACCATAGTTTCTACTGGTGAGAAAATTTAAATCTTAAACATGTCAAGACAAAACCAGACTGGTCTGTGTCTAGGTACTCCAAAACTGAAAATTAAACTATCTGCATTTTACACACATGGAATTCTTTGCAAATTGGGAGGATCACCCATTGAGTGCAGTATGTGTGTCCTAATGAGTTGATAATGACAATGGGCAGAGGTGTAACTTCATTTAGCGCTCATCACATACCGCTGAGCAGACAAAAGGCTTGAACATGTCATTAGAATGGCCAATAGTCAGGTGTCAATAAGATCTGTTAACAAAAGCATGAAGGGAATCCACAGAGAGTGTTTCACACCTTCGACATGTTAGTTTTTCTTTCTGGAAGTAATTCCTTTTTAAGTCGTTTTGAGGTGAGAAGAGGTCAAATTTAATTAAACACTGTGAATCAAGTTAGCATTAAACCTAAAAGAATAATAGCTAAAAAGGAATTATCACATTTATTTTTTACTAAAGTATAATGTAGAGGAATTTAGTCTAAAGAAACAAACAAATAAATAAAGCAAGATGTTACTTTAAGGAGCTTTTTCCACCTAATATGACCTTTAAAAAAGACTTTAATTTTTTTTGTACTAAATATATTTTAATATTGACCTAAATAAAAGGTTATGAGTCATTTGAATGTTATGAAGCACATTTTTTAAGTTGACAAACCTAAATAAATTAAAATAAATCGTTTAAAATCACCTTTCAAAAAGAAGTTTGTTTTTATATGGGCCATTTCATTACAAGACAGGTCTCATTTTAAATGGCATGACCTCATAAAAGTGTTGGCCTCCTAAAACAATGCCGTTGTTTTTAGCGTTCAAAACCCTCATTTTGAGAGCTAATGAGCTATGCCAAGTCCACAGGCCCAAACAGAGGGAAGTTAGCTGAACGTGAATGTTATCAGTCTTTCCCACCTCTCCTTTATCAACCACCCCCTCCACTATCCATCTATCTTTTGTCATTTGTGTTATCAGTCCCACTCTATCACTCTTTTTTTACAGAGAAGTGACAGTGCAAGTACTCACCAATGGGAGGATGCCTTTGTTAGGGGTCTGGACCGGGCCCGCCCACTCCTCTTTCTCTTTTAGGGTGTGATTTGATTGACAGCATGGGGTGAGTGACAGGTGGTGTTCGTTAGCCTGTAACAGGCGGCATGGTGGTTGGAGTTTGTGCTGTAGATTGGGGCCCATCTACATTAGCATCATTATGTGTGGTTGAGAATACAGTGCACTGCGTCCATACGGCATCCAGATTCCTGCTACATGTTCTGCTGCTTGAACGAAAGACTGGGATGCTGCAAAAAAAAGTATAGAACAAGACAGTAACAAGAGAACACCTCAGTTCTATAAACAGAAAGAGAGACAGACAGAAATATAGACACAAATATATGTATAGACAAATCTAAAATGTATTAAGACAGACAAGCAGATAGGTAGGTAGATGATAGATAGCTAGATATGCATTTGATAGATAGATATATAGATATATATGCATTTGATAGATATATAGATATGTATTTGATAGATAGATAGATAGATGTGCATTTGATAGATATATAGATAGATAGATATGCATTTGATTGATAGATAGAGATGCATTTGATAGATAGATATGTATTTGATAGATAGATAGATAGATATGTATTTGATAGATATGTATTTGATAGATAGATAGATAGATATGCATTTGATAGATAGATAGACAGATATGCATTTGATAGATAGATAGATAGATAGAGATATGCATTTGATAGATAGATATGCATTTGATAGATAGATATGCATTTGATTGATAGATAGATAGATATGCATTTGATAGATAGATAGAGATATGCATTTGATAGATAGATAGATATGCATTTGATAGATAGATAGATATGCATTTGATTGATTGATAGTTAGAGATATGCATTTGATAGATAGATATGCATTTGATAGATAGATAGATAGATAGATAGACAGATAGATAATGCATTTGACAGACAGACAGACAGACAGACAGATAGACAGATATGCATTTGATAGATAGATAGATAGATAGACAGATAGACAGATAGATAATGCATTAGACAGACAGACAGACAGATATGCATTTGATAGATAGATAGACAGATAGATAATGCATTTGACAGACAGACAGACAGATAGACAGATAGATAGATAGTCAGGTAGATGGGCAGAACGATAGATAGAAAGACAGACAGGCAGAGAAAAGGACAGAGATAGATGGATAGATCAAAAATGTATTAGATAGATAGAGATATAGACAGTCAGGTGGATAGACAAAACGGTAACTGATGGATAGTTAAGACATCATTGATCATTTGTGATCAGAAACTCAGAAAATAACAGCCAGCATCGAGACTCGCATGAAGCGCTTAAATGCACGGTTTTCTCCACACAATCAATACCTTGTGAGCTTGTAAGGCATCTGTGACATGACATCTACATTTTGGGTCATTTGTAAAACAAAGACTACAAGGAAGCTGGAGGCCTTGAGCCGCTGGTTTCAGTTCCCCCTCCCCGGCACAACGGCGGCCCCTAACCGCAGGGGGAGCGGCCCTCAGATGGAAATGAGCAACCAAACCAACAATGTAGCGCCTAATCTCTTCAGAGAGCCGGGAATCAGTTACACAGCAGTGGAGGCCTCTCCGGGCTTTTCAGCGGCTCCCCCCCGCAAACGCAGACACGCACACACCCTCTGACCCCCCTCCTGTGTAGCCACAGGCTCCCCTTACACATGGGCCAGATACAAGGTATCCCCTGCAACAGAAGGGGCAAGAATAAGTGGAGCGCAGGGTGGGGCAGAGCCCTCAAAGCACGGGATTAGAGCTAATGTGCCCTCCCTGGGTTCTAATCTCTTCAGAGGAGCAGCGTGTTTGAGGACTGCGGGGCAGTCAGATAAGTATCTATTACAGCAAGGCCCTCTTATCCTTCAAACACCCCCATGCCCTTCAGAAATGAGGCACAAAACCACTTGCCTGTCTTCTCCTGTGATACCCAAAACCCGAAAGCAAGCGCTGGCCTTTTGCGACTAAAATGGAATTAAGGGCTCAGGACCTTACGGAGGGCCGCTAGGGTCCATATTTGCTACATCTGGGGAGCTCAAAGCCGAGCGACCAATGGGCATCAAAGAAGGAGAAGAGAAAAGAACCGAGGAGCTTCGCTAGGAAGGTGCGAGCCGGGGGACAGTGACTGAGGTGGAAGATCTGATAGGGTGTAATCTTGTTAGGGTGATCCAGGAGAGCGATGAAAGAGCCGCACGCTAGATTAGCGCAGGGGCCCGGAGGAAAGGTGGGAGATTGGAGCGCAACACTTTATGACAAAAAATGATCTCAACAATTAGAGGGAAAAAAACAGAATAATGAACAGGAAAAAAGCACACATTACACACAGTACAATTTATTTTTTGTTTTATATAAGGGAACATAAATTACATTATGAAAATAAACACTCAGGTAACAGGAAAGACCCTCAGATTTCCAGCATAAAGCACAAACTAGCAGATTTACTCAACATCCTCCTTTGGAATGCAAAAGACATTTATTTTAATATAAAAAAAATGGGCTAAAACATACAATTCAAGACATTAGCAGCAGAAAAGAATAAAAGAAAAGGCTCTCGCAAAGCATTTAAATTCCATAAAAATATATTTCAATATTTCAAAGTGTGTGACTCATTTTTTTAATGGAATTTGATCATAAAACTCTTGTTTGGGATATTATTGGCTGATATTATTTTTCCCGGTGCACAGAGCCTTTGTCATGACATCATAAAAAAAGTTATTTCAGGAGCAGATTTATTTATTTAGCTGAAAAAAATATTTATACTTACATTGTTCATTTATATGGTATCTATCTATCTATGCAAAAAGTTAAATATTTATCTACCTTATCTATGCAAAAAGTTAAATATTTTTATATTATATGTAATATATTACATATACAAAATTAAATATAATATACTATACTACACTAGTATAGTATATGTAATATACTATAGATACTAAAATCAGTTTTATTTTGTTGTCTTCAAGGATGAAAAACATTCTCACAGAAGAACCATAATCAGTGATTCTGACTTTTAAGTTTGGTAAGGTGAAAATAAGGCAAATAAAAGCTGAAGTTGGTCTCTATTAAAGACAGAACTTTAGCATTAACATACAGACAACATAGTTCTTCATACTTGTAAAACTTTGGGATCATAAGATGAACAGGTCATTTAAAATGCACCTTTTCATTGCTTAATGAAAAATGTAAACCTTTAGCAGAGAAAATAAGACATTACACTTATAGAATATCACACACTGCTGTTGCATAATACTACAAATGCTAATAAAGCTAAAAAGCTACTTAAATGTGAATACAACTACATCATACTATTTGTGCGAATAAAGCAGCAAAGTGTGTTTTCATCTGTACACTATTCAAGCGGCACTAAAGCGAGACTTCACACAGTCTACCGTGAGAACTTTCTGGGTCTAAACGCAGGCAGCATGAGCTGATGAGCAACAGTCCTCTCCTCCGGCACGGGCGCCAGGTCCTCCGCTGAACCCCACTTCTTCATGGAGTGAAATAATGAGGTGATCTTCCTGTTCCTGCGCTCGCCGGCCTGGGTCAGGTTGTGGCACTCGCTGACTTCAGCTTGGAGAACAAACATTGAAGCAGTGTTAAGAAGACCACACTGTGCATGAAATAACATGCTGGAAGGACAAATAGGGTGAAGACAAACAGTCCAAAACTGATCCACGAGGCACCCCGTAGATTCAGAGAAACCACATGCCTGGCCTGCGTTAATGTGGAAAACATCCTCAGTGCCACATGTGCCACACGTCAAACACCCAGCTGCATTGCATTTTTGCACAAAAAAAGGAGAACGGAGATTGACTCACATAGTTCATGGTCTTCTAATTGTGTCTCCCGTAAATTGAGGTAATGATATGCTAAGTGGCCGCTGTAGTCCCGCAGATTGTCCTTCGCTCCTGTGAACATGTTCATATTTCAGCGATATTAAATTAAGCAACTCAAGTGTCACTGCTTTTATATTTATGTCTTATTTAATTTCGGAATATCTCAAGATATTTTGTTTATTTTGGCTCTGGTAATTTGAGTTACATGCTTAGATAAAAAAAATAAAATAAAAATAATAATAATAAATAATAAAAAATAAAAAATAAAAATAAATAAATAAATAAACAAATAAAATAAAGCAAAGCAAAGCAAAGCAAAACAAATCATTCTGAGGTATGAATGCTTACCGTATGTCCTGACCAGCAGGTCAAATATATGTCGATGGCCGTGCAGTGCTGCGATGTGTAACGGTGTGTATCCCTGTAAGAACAAAAGACTGAATAAATACATAATATATTTTACATTTACAAATATTTTACATGTAGTAATATTTGTTTTTATGTATAAAATATATTTTAGAGTTTTTGCACACTATTGACATTATTTTCATGACAATTAAGCCTATTTAATAATTGTCACTGCTGTAATACACACACACACACACAAATATATACATATTTTGTATTAAATTCAATTAAACAAAAATATTTAATTCAATTTAATACAAACAATATTTTACATTAACAACTATTTTACATAAAGTAAAATTTGTCAGATTTTTTGCTCTGTGACATTATATTCATGACACTTAAGCCTATTTAATAATTTTCATTTCTGTAATATGTACATAATACACACATATATAAATATAAATATATGGTATTAAATTCAATTAAACAAAATTAAATACAAAATATATTTTACATATATTACAAATATTTTACATATTTTATATTTTTGCACTGTGACATTTTCATTTATATATATATATATATATATATATTAAAGAAGAATGACAAAAATGAATGAAATTAATAAATAAACACAAAAGTAATTCACACATTACAATACTGAAAATTAGTGAATTTCTCCACTGCTAAATATAATTTTATTTAATTTCTTTTGATTTTGGGGTGAAAATGTTATCTGTGAGATTCACCCAAACAGAAAAGGTTTTCTATTTTAAATATCTCTAGTGATCAATCTCACCACAAAACAGAAATGAAAAGGAAATGGACAGGGTGAAGGAAAATTCCTAGTGCCCATGTCCCAATCATAACAAACACAACACAACAGAACCAGAGAGTGACAGAACGAAGAGAAGAGGGGGAGAGAAAGACGGGACACAAATTAACTGAGGTTACAGCAACAAAATCTAATGACAGAATCATAATTGCCTGGTAATTCAGTGAAATTGCTTTGCTCTGAGCCTGCTGTTGGAATACATGAAGACATTGTTTAAGGGAAGCTGTTAACATGACAGAGTTTGATTTATGAACAGACATTCTCAAACAGCGCCTGGCTTCATTTGCACAGCTGGGCACCCGCATACCCTTTCACAGGAGTTATGTCAGAAGCGGACATTTCAAAAACGGACACTTTCTGGCAGCCTGGCACACACGTGAGAAACATTAACCCAGGCATGCTGTCACAGCAAGGGTGAATGTAAGGTGAGCAGTACTTACATGCTGTGAGAGAAAAGAAGACAAAAACACAATGATTAGTAAATGCATTTCAGTTTAGGCATGTATGCTAAAAAGGTATTGATTTATGAAGCAGTGGCACGTACTGCTTTTATATTGATGTCAGCCCCTGCTTCTGCCAACATATTGGTCATGTCTTCTTTACCATGTTTCGCAGCCCAGTGTAGCGCTGTCTGTGAGAGATATTGAAACATTATAATACTAAATATATACAAATGTAAATATGCATAATATATAAACACATTTACATCAAATGTAACATATTTAAATAACATCTTCCTGTACAATGTCTTTCCTTTATTCATTTTTAAAATGCTTTTATTTTTTTACGTTTGACCTAGAAATTGTGCAGAATACTAAATATTCAGTCTTCAAATAGTATTTTTCATTATAAGGTTATTTTATTGTAATATTTATTTATTTTTTACATGTATTTTAATATTTAATTATTTTACTTTCTTTACACAATTTCTTATATTCATTTTTAAATGCTTTTATTCATTACATTTGACCTAGAAATTGTGCAGAATACTAAATATTCAATCCTCAAATAATATTTCTGATCATAATTTTATTCTAATATTCATTTTTTGACTTTATTTATCCATTCTTTCATTAATTCACCCTTAAATGTTTTAATTACATTTAACCTAGAAATTGTGCAGAATACTAAATATTACTAATACTAATATTGTTTTATTTTAATATTTACTTTATTTTACCTCACTCATTCATTCACTCTTAAATGTTTTTACTATTACTACATTTAACCAAGAAATTGTGCAGAATCTTAAGTACTCCTTCAAATATTATTTCTTCATACATTCTGCATTTTTATTTAAATATTTATTTATTTGACTTTATTTAAAAAAAACATTTATTAGACTATCCATTCATTCATTCATTTTTTTATCATTTATTTTTTCACATAACGAAATTGGTTGAGAGGATTGGTTTAACATTTTTGGTCACTACATAATTCTCACACTTGCATTCATGTTATTTCATAGTTTTAATTTCATTTTAAAAATCATTTTTAAGTCTATTTAACCATTTTTAAAAATTAATTAAATTAATTTCATAGAATTAATTAAATGGGTTAAATCATTTAACATTTTTCTAAATTCTAAAACTAACCTAAAAAAAGTTATTGTCTGTCTAAATCCAAAAAACAGCAGATTTTCAGTGTGGTCTGAGACATTTGGGCAGCACAGTCGATCTGAATTCTCATATTGCTTGCTTGGTCAGCTTGTTTGAGCTAGTACACAATCGTCAAGCCATCTGATTCATCTTGTAATACATCATTTACACTCCGCATGTTCATTCTCTCCCACTAGGTAGATCCCCACCCCCCTAACGCCACGCTGTGGAGTGGCCCGCGGGTCCCATAGGCTTCCAGCGGGCCCCAGCTGTGCACAGAGGGTGTGGAGGGGACGGTTTCCTGCCATCTAATGGCGGTCTAATTACAAAACAACAAACCAGTGTGCCCACTGCAGGGGGAGCACAGGCCTGTCACGGGGTGCAAGATTGATGATGTTGGTATGACCCTCTGATGGAGGACCCACCCAGGCATCAGGCTGTTGACAAGGCCTGTCAGGAGGAGAAGGGGCCGCGCACCGCACACATGCATACGGACGCTGGAGCTTCAAACGCCCGGCGCTCTCAAACACAACGAATGGAGAAGATGGGAAGCTATTGACCTCAGCCTGAGCGACACACCTCCTTTATCAGGACGATGATGTGAGGTGGATTCTTCAAGACGACACTGGATCAAAATCAGCCACTTTATGTGCTTGTACTGTGCTTAAGTTTCTGTGAATGTTATTGTGGAGGAGAAAAAAAAGATCAAATAACTTTTCTCCACATTTGATATGTTTTTCTTTCAAGAAGGGTCATGCGGGTGAGGAAAAATGTTTTAAATACTATCATCTCAAATTCAATAAAATGCATTTCTGACCTACATTATTTAACGCTTAATTTTCTATTTCTGGAAAGTTTAATTGACACTGTTTAAAGGTATAATTCACCCAAAAATGAAAATTACCCCATGATTTACTCACCTACAAGCCATCCTAAGTGTATAGGACTTTCTTCTTTCAGACGAATACAATCAGAGTTATATTTTTAAAAAATGTCCTGGCTCTTCCAAGCTTTATAATGGCAATGAATGGGTGTTTAGATCCCAATAAAGGGCATCCATCCATCATAAAAACTGCTCCATACAGCGGATAAATGCCTTTTGAAGCGAACCGATGCATTTGTGAAAGAAAAATGTGACGAATGCAGAAGCGCAGAGGAAAGAGCAAAATAAAACACCCGGTTAATTAAAAGTACAAAAGGAGGATTTGTAAAGAAAAATGTTGGATGATTTCAATATAAACCAAGAGGAGACTGGTTTTCCTTTGCTGTAAACAAAATTTGGATCTTGTGAGACTAGTAGGGGTGTAACAGTACGTGTTTTCGTACCGAACGGTTCACGGGGTAAATTCCAAATGGAAGTGATAGGGCATAGGGATGATCACTTCCATTTGGAATTTCCCCCGTGAACCGTTCGGTATGAAAACACGTACCGTTACACCCCTAGAGACTAGCATATTCTTACTGGTTTTTCTCACCGGATATTTTTCTTTCACAAATGCATCGCTTTGCTTCAGAAGGCCTTTAATAACCCCCCGGAGCCGTGTGGAGCACTTTTTATTATGGATGGAAGCACTTTATTGGACTTTCAAACCGAAACACCCATTCACTGCCATTATAAAGCTTGAAAGAGCCAGGACTTTTTAAAATATATCTCTGATTGTATTCGTCTGAAAGAAGAACGTCGTATACACCTAGGATAGCTTGAGAGTTAGTAAATCACAAGGTCATTTTCATTTTTGGGTGAACTATCCCATTTAAGTTAATTTTTCTGTTTCCCGAAAGTTAAACCAAACCTCTCAAAACTCTTCACAAAACTGAAAGAGTAAAAAAAATGAATGGAATGGAATTTTTTTGTTTTGTAAAGAAATGTATATGTAGCAAAGAATTAAATACAGTTCTGATCTACATTATTTAATTTTAAATTTCTGTTTCACTCATTTTAATGCATTGTGAAAAATACCAAATAAATGTGTCAAAAGTAAAAAATGTAATCACTACTCTATGCTATATCAGCTGATAATATTTTGATTTTTACACCAATTTGTCAAATACTAATTCGGACTGCCTAGATTTAAGATATTTCTACACAAAACTACTCTAAAAACATAAAACAACTTCTGGAAGTAAACAAACTGAGGTCATGTGACATCAATTTGTCATACTGAAATGCTTTTAGTGGCTACTGTGCAAAATGTTGGTATTGGTAAGATTTTGTTAATGATTTTAAAAGAAGTGATTTATGCTTAACAAAGGCTGCATTTGTTCGATCATAAAAAAAAAAAAAAACAGTATTGTTTAGAAATATTACCATTTAAAATAACAGTTTTCTATTTGAATATATTTTAAAATGTAATTTATTCCTGTGATCAAAGCTGAATTTTCAGCATCATTACTCCAGTCTTCAGTGTCACATGATTCTTCAGAAATCATTCTAATATGCTGGTTTGCTACTCAAGAAACATTTCTGATTATTATCAATGTTTAAAACAGTTGCGCTGCTTCATATTTTTGTAAAAAAAAAAAAAAGAATGTAAGTAAGAACCTGAAGCAGTATCTAACAGCTACGATTTTAGTAACTCAACCCATTTTTACACAAAATGTCATTAAAAATGCTAAATTACACTTTTCAATAACTAGACCCAACTCACTGTCTAAAGTCACATGACAACAATGCACTACAGTCAGAAATCTATGTACACATACTGCATACTATTTCATCTGTACACAATACGCACCATATCTCCACTATTGTGTATTCTTAAGCATGTGTTCTGTACTACGGGAGGGTCCTGTCTCCTGTAGGTGTTTCCAGTCCTGCCTGTGGGACATATTGTGATAGATGAAGTCTGGTTTCCCTATCAGCCGCTCTATTGTTTGAACTGTCGCACCCTTGAGATGGATTGGCCGGCACACATGCTTGACTGACAGCGCGACAGGTCTCATGGAGGCTCGGCAAGACGGACGACGGCCAACAGGATGTGACGTCTCCTACCCTTGTTCCTCAGGTTCCTGTTTTGGCCTGGCGGGGAACCCTCAACTCTCACTAACCAAATAGCACCTTTGTGACGACTACCACTGGGGCACAATAGAGACATATTCACTGCGGCTTTTAAAGAAGAGCGATGGACAAATGATGTACTCACAAACTGGGCGGAGGAAGGAGGAAGTCCGGGATACATCGGGAGAGGATGACATGGTGGAGAAGAAGAGAAGGAGAAAGAGATGAGCACACAGGTGGATTTACATTTACACCTGATGTACAGCAAAGTTTGTTTCAGAAATCATTCTAATATGCTGATTTGCTGCTCAAGGACAGTTTGTTATTATTAACAACGCTGCTTCATATTTTTGTAAAAAGTTTTTTTTCCCACTCTGGAATAGCTGTGCAAGAACCTGAAGCTGATGATGGTTACTGATGTACAGCAAAGTTTGTTTTATTCTTCGCGTAGGTGTAAAAAGAAATCCAAAATACCTGAGAATAATGGTATCAAACAGTATTTAGGCACGGCCATATTAGAAATATTTCAGCAGATTTTTACGGGCAAAAAAGGTCCATTGTCTATCATCAATATTGTAGAATATGTTCCCTCATTTTAGTTAGAGTTGGCAGGTTTTATGACGTTAAAGGCAGAGTAAGTGATTTCTGGTAGCCAATGTTGATATTTGAAATCACCAAAACAAACACGCCTCTACCCATTTTTGAAAAATCACATAACCTGCCTTTAAATGTTAGACTTTTTACGACCAGGTAAAGAACATTTAAAGGAATAAATTTAATGGAACACAATACGTCAATATGTTTTCTAAATGTAAATGTCTTTTATTAATGCTTCAAAGTTTGAAAAAAAACAACAACTTCCAACAGATCTCAATAACCTTTTAATTCATTTTATTAAATAAATAAATATTTATTTATTAATAAATACTATTTATTTATTGCCTTCTAAACACAGTGTGTGGGGGGGGGTTCTTCATCTGTATTCTTGTTTTCAAATGCAAACGCCTAAAGATTCCTAAATCAAAATACATTTACTTGAGAACCAAAAAGACCAAAAAAGAGTTTGATTAAAATAAGATCTGTCTATGGGCCCAGAAAATTCAACTTAAAAGTGAAAACAAGTTTTCATTCCTCACTGACAGATATTTGTTCTTGTTTTAAGTATAAACTCACATAATTTTGTTTAATTTCTCAGAAAACAAGATGTTTAGATGTTTGTATTGGAAAACAAAACAAAAATACTGTGCAAAATATCATTTTTTTGCAGGGTATGCAACATGCCATGACTATGAATGTAATATTTTCCACTCTGATTTAAGACCTTTTAGGCCTTAATTTTGTGGAAGGGTGAATTAAGACCCACAGAAACCCTGTTAGCAAATAATGGCCATGTTGAACTAATCCGTTCCCTAGTTTTAATTCATTCAAATCAAGGTGATGAATTAGAACAACATGGCCAGAGTTTACTAAAACAAGGGAACAAATTCTTAATACACCCTTAAAAATGCTGGGTTAAATACAACCCAGCACTGGGTAAAATTTGGACAAACCCAGCGATTGGGTTGTTTTCAACCAACAGTTGGGTTAAATGTTTAACCTAACCTTCTGGTTAAGTAACCCAACTGCTGGGTCAAAACAACCCAATCGCTGGGTTGTATTTAACCCAGCATTTTTTAGAGTGTATCCACGTTATGTGTGGGACTCCAAAAAAATGCTGATTTGGTCCGATTTTGTTCAAAATGACGTCACACCCTGTTAATCTTTGATTTCACTTGAAGTGCATCAGGGCCTTTATCTCGTTTGCGGCCAGAAAGCGAGCGGTCCTGCTCGAGTGGCTCAAAGCAAAGAGTGTTTACGTTGCATCTGAGATCGTGACTGTTTATTTATGGGCTTCACTGTGAGAGCTTCAATTGGAATTTTCCCCCAAAGGAGCTTCCAACGTGTGAAAGGAAAACAGAGATCGTGTCGAGTTACGGGATCAGGGTGATGTGTAACTTTAGCGACTGAGAGGGCTAAAGGCGAAGCTTAACTACTTAAACTTAAGACTTAAACAATAGAAGTGGCAGAAAAGATCCAGGACAGCAAAAAATGAGCATCCTTAAGGATCCAACTTTTGTTTTGTCAGACAAACTCTACTTTAAAGGTTGGAAAAGCTGACATTACATATAATATTAAAGTCCATTTTTTGTTAATTTAGTTTTATTCACTTGAATAATTTTTATTTTTAGTCAAAGCACATGGAGTTATAACAACAAATATTTGTTATTCAGAAATATCAGATGTTTTAGCTCTATGTAGTGTTTTTGATAGTATTTTGTCATTAAATGTATGTTTCAAGTCACCATTAGAGTGATTCTTTTCCGTAAGATTTTTTCCATTTCAGCACATATACACAACTTTCTTTGGTGTATAGAAGTAACTATTATTCTATATTTTCATATTTATCTGTATTTTTAGATTGCTCAACAAATTGATACACAAGTTAGATAAACTAAGACAATTCTACACCACTAATACTTACATTAATTTCAAATGCAAGCTGACTGAATAATGATCTACAATTGAAAACATTAATTTTGAGTTCATAGAACATATGTGACCCTGGACCACAAAACCAGTCATAAGGGTAAATTTTTCGAAATTGAGCAATTAATCCCAGCCTGCTCTATTACTTTCAGATTATCTTTAAGTGGTTGAAGTCTTTGAGGTGAGGCCTAATCTCTCCCGCACTTCAATGGCCGCCGTTGTATCTTGTCTGCACAGGGAAGGCGAAGGGCTTAGAGGTTCTTAGAAGGTGGTCCGACACGGGACAGTGTGAGAACTCCGGCCCAGGCAGGGACCACAAACTCCGGCTCAAAGCTCTTAAGCGCACAGGGGGGACAAATAAAAGGATTTTAGCTTGTTTTTGGGGGGTGAAGGAGCTAAAAAGCTATCTTTCATAATCCTTCTGAAAATAAGCCTTTGAAATGCATGATCGGGGTTGAGCTTTGCTCTTTGGTCTGTGTTGCACCTGGGTACGAGTGTGGAAACTGTGGAAAGTCAGTAACCTTGCGAGGAGCCACAGGGAATCGGCGGTCCAGAACTCTAACGTCATTTACGTCGCTGACGAGATTCTCACCACGCCGGCAAACATTTACAATAATCAGTACTAATCACCTGAAACATAACAATGCTTAAAAAAAAGTTTTTTATGAGGAACTAACAAAAATTTTTTTTTAGCTTTTCTAGTAACTAGCTTTTCCAACGTGTGATAAAATACTACATTGCTGTTGAGTGAGAATGCAGCTTTACAGCCAAGCAAAAGTCGCGATCTCGACACCGTTTTTAAACAGTTTCCCCAACAATGAAAAAGACAAAAATTTTAACTCACCCCCTTTTGGAAGTCAAATCCAGGAGATATAAGAGAGAGAGAGAGAGAGTGAGAGTGTGTGTGTGTGTGTGTGTGTGAGTGAGTGAGTGAGAGAGAGAGAGAAATCCATTAATGAACAAAATTACAATGACAAAATTATAGCAAGTGTAAATTGTTATTCAAGACTTTTAGGGGTTTTGTGTATACTGTATCACCAGTCAAGTTTGGAAACATCCGCTCCTTTAATATTAAAATTTTTTACATTTGACATTTCAGAAGATCAGTGAAGTCAATAAAACTATCAAATATCACAAAGTGGAAGGTTATTGTTTAGTGATTTAGTCACTCAATCAATGTTGCAAGCTTCATCCTACTTTTTAAACAGTATTCAAGGAACTAAAAAAATATATATTTTTAATATTTTATAATGATTGATTGAATTTTGATTAATTTATTTTAACTAATTTAATAATATAATGTATTAATGTAATTGTAATTAGTTTATTAACAATTTATTTTAGTTAATTTATTAATATAGTATAATTTAAAATATTTATTTTGTCTTTAAATTATTTAAAATTTAGAAAATTTCACAAATTAATTTCCATCTCATGTTGAGGTTTTTAATATCATGAAAAACATTAATTCAGACATACATGTCTAAACTTATACTGTAGCTTTTACTGTACGCGCAGTGTTGTATGATCGGTTGCAAACTTACTGAGGTGAAGTCCTATTTTGTTCCGAGCATGTGAAAAGACCAAGAAACATTAATTATTAAAACTGAGCTTATGATATGAGACGCATGCATTCAAATTCATGTATTCCGGCGGAGAGGGACACATTATGCAACACAGGACACTTAATGCGAGTATATACTGATGATATCTACCTTTTTATTGGCCAGGGAGGAGTCTTGCTTCAGGAGCTGAGTGAGGTGAGACAGTTTGCCACTTGCTGCAGAGAAGATCCACTCTTTCTCAAGAGGATCAAGCTAGGGACGGAAACAAATAAGAAAAGTACTTTACAATAGTGATATTACACTGAAATCAAAAATTTTAATTCAGTATCTCACTTACAATTACACTACTACTAAAACGTCTGGGGTCTGTAAAATGTTTTTGACGGAAGTCTCTTACCAAGGCTGCATTTATTTGATCAATCACAGTAAAAGAGTACTTTTGTGAAATATCACAATTTAAAAGAACAGTTCTCTATTTTTATATATTGTAAAATGTAAATAATTCCTGTGATGAAAGCTGAATTTTCAGCATCATTACTCCAGTCTTCAGTGTCACATGATCCTTCAGGAATCATTCTAATATTCTGATTTGCTGCTCAACAAACATTTCTTAATATTATCAATGCTAAAAACAGTTACACTGCTTAATATTTTTTTGTAGAAACAGTGTTTTTTTTTTTCAGGATACTTTAATAAATGTCTTTACTGTTACTTTTTATAAATTTAATGTGTCCTTGCTGAACAAAAATATCTTTTTTTTTTCTTTTCCTATTGATCCCAAACTTTTGAACAGTAGTGTCTTAGCCGCCAAGTATGACACAAGTTTGTTTCAGAAATTCCACATAATCCCAAACATTTACCATGGCAAATTATTATTATTATTTTTTTTATATCAACAAATAGTAAGAAAATAATCATTTACCGGATGATTTTACCCTACCAAACTTACAGTACTTCTTAAAGGGAGACACCTGGAGTAACCTGAGCTTAAATGTCTTAATTTAAGGGCACAAAATCTTTAACCAAACTGTTTTTACTGTCAAATTATGATACATTAATATGCCATCTCCTTCAAAAAGTCTAGGAATCTTTCTGTGGTTTAATTGCTTTTTTTATGACAGTGGTATATAAACCACAGTTTTATTGTAGCAACAGTAACAAAAAGTATTTTTTCTGTAAATTTGCCATAATAAATGTTTCTTATTATGTGTGTTATGATCAGTTATGTACACTCACAGCCACAGCGGTGGATCCCAAACTGCCTCCATCCTCATCCTGCTCGGATTCACTCTGGGAAAGAAACAGGATATGATATGACTCACAAAACCACCTGTCAGTATCATCTGGAGCTTGGAGGAGTCAGTGTGAAACTGTACAGTTCGTAACACAAATAATGCGACACGCATGGCAGGTTCCTCTTCCTGTTCTGTAGTTGCGGTATGAGTGGAGGGGAACCCGGCGCTATGAAGAATGAACGAACTCAAGCAAATAAACAACGCAAACAGTCCACAAAGTCATCAGTACACAAACGGACATAAACAGACCCCAGCAAAGACGCAGTCAACACAGCAAATACAGGAAACACCCATAATGCCGCTCTGTTTATCAGTACACAGACTCACACTGAATACCAGAAACAAAAACACAACAAATCTGCTTGTGGAAATGGGAGAACAGTAAAAACAAAGGATAATTCCTCCAATTTGCTCTCTTGACAGGTCACACAACCATAAAAAACCCACTTAAAACTCGCCAGAGGTGAATGATTGGCTCTAACGAGCACCAAATTGCTCTAAACTATGCCTTTTGTTTTTTTTTAATCGGATGCCGTTTTACCAGAAGCCACTAGTTTTGTGAGCCAAAGCAATGGTCAATTTCTCTTAATGTACTGAAGTGTCAGTCAGACTGATTAATGTGATGGAAAATGGAGCGTTTGGGTGATTTTTGCAGCGCACGTGATGGCTAATTGTTTTCAGGACAGCTGTAGAGTGTCCGAGACAGTGGGAAAACACTTGCACTCTTTCATATAGGCTACACTAACAAGGTCTCTTTTCCTAAAACTGCGTGCAATATTTGTTTACCTGTGCTTGAATAGGAACCAAGCCAGATATGTTTCCTTTTGAAAGAAGAATGAAAGGAGCGGGGTGAGTGACTGAATAATTGCATGTAAGATGATTATTTTTCCATGTGGAAATCAACCAGGCTGGTGACAAATAATCACAGTAGTGAAACCGGAATGCAGTAATGAATACGTCAATGAAAGAGATTCGCTGCATTGTAGAATATTAAAAATATCACATTTTATGCAGATGATTTCAGCTTCAATGCATCATATGAATAATTCCTATGAAGGACTAGTCAGTTTCGTCTCGCTTCTTGGAAAGAGCTTTCAGGCGTGAAGAGCTTTCAAGTGTGAATCTTTTCCACAGTTTGCAAGTGCTGCGGTTGAAAAAGGAAGCTTTAATGCAAAACAAAACACTTAATGTTTTAAAGCTCTATGAGCAAAATATAAGACTCAATATTTACTTATAATACTTGTTGTACTTAAATAAAATAAAAAATATATAGAAATACAATAAAAAGAAATTAAAATAAAAAAAATTAAATAAAAATCAAACAAAATCTTATGTTTTAACATTACGTTATTGGTCTTTAACTAGCCGCATCTCAGGTTAATCTGCATACAAATGTTCGCAGGGTACAGATGATCATTTTCTCTATAATGAGGTGGAGCATGTTGCTGTTTTGCACAGGAATAGAAAGCTTCATTCAAATGTAAATGAATGCGTCTTTCATGCTGTCACCCCTGGCTGAAATAAGGCCTTTCAAAAATCCAGCTACTTACCTGGCGCCACCTTTTGGTTAGTCCTAGAATTACAGATATCATAGAAGATTGTTTAGGAGCTCCTGAATTATTGTGTCAGCTTTTGGGGGAATGATAAGTAGGGATGTACAAATAAGAGCAATGACAAATGACAAAAAAAAAATACAAAAAATATTGAGGAAAAAAATCAGATGCATGTGCTAATTTTTTTAGAAATTGATTGCTTATGCTAATCATGATTTTCAAAAATTTTGCAAACAGATTTTCAAGAAATACCATTTCTTTTAAATAATACCATGAAGTATTCTCAGTGTTTAGCTAAACTTAAATCTGAATACTAAAAAAGGCTTGACAGTCATGAGGGTCAACAGTGAGCCTCCTTGTGATGTCATTTCCTGTTTATGTGACGTGAAAACAAAATGCCTTTTTGAATGCTGACAAAACCGACTTTAATTTTGCATAAATTCTTTTTTTTACTTTTCACTTTTTTATTTAAAAAACAGCTTCACCTGTTGTTTTTAAATACATAATATAATATTTTTTAGAGTGCAGGCCTTTTTGTGTACTTTTTGATTATAGATATATAGGTCTTGGCATCTAATTAGCTGGTTAAATGTAAATTTACTTTTTAAAATTACTTTATAATTTTATTTTTTATTTTTTTTTTACAATTTATAATTATAATTTTAAATATGAAATATTATATTATTGAATATAATATTAATAAAATAATATTTTATAAATATTATGATTGAGATTATGATTATAATATTATATATTATGTCTTCATTATTATTATTATTATTTTTCTTTCTGGATGGTAAAGCCTCCTATTTACTTTAAGCCCAGGATGAAACATCAAAATCAGTTTTAATTAAAATATTTTAATAATGTTAAATCACAAAAGGTATATTAAATCCATTGTCTGTACGAAATGCATTTTTTGTGTATATTTTTTTAAAGTGTGTAAATAATACATACAGAAATGCCCCTTCTATGTTCTAGTGCTTTTATGACAACTAAGAGAAGCTTGTTCTAAATCATTAAAGTTAGTTCCATTCCAGACAGAGCAACAGAAACATCTTAAATAGCGTGTGATCAGTTTTAAAAAACAGATAATATTTTTTCAAGCTACTTGACTCTAACCTTTGACCCTGAATCCTTGTCGAGTTCATCTTCTCGGTCTGAGGCTGAAAGCTCCTCTGGTTTCTCCTCTGCTGCTGGCGGTGAGAGGGTGCTGTCTGCCTGCTAATCACAAGAAAAGCAGAAGTTACACTTCCCTAAGATCACTTCACTGTGCTCAAATCAGCTGTTGCTGAAAGAATACCAGCTCAACAGGCCAAACACATTCTCAGTAGACATAAATGGAAGACATTCACTTCTCCTCATACTGAGATCAGGAACACCAAACTATAGGAAGATGGTGTTTCATTGCTCAGAAATAAATGCAGCTACTTTCATGCTTTCATATAGTAGCCTATGTCTGTTTAACAGTTTTCTAGACACAATTTCAAAGTGACTGAAATAAGCGCTGACAGGAAATTCACACTATTGTGTGTTGAACTGCATGCGCTGATGCGCTCCATGTGTGAGTGAAAACTGCGACTCATTAACCAGTGTTTTTTAGCAGAATCTACTATCAATGTTTATATTAATATAAACCTGAATTATACATTCAATACAAATTTGATTTAAATTTATTTTGTCTGTTTTTGTTTAATTTTATTTTTTTTGTAGTAGTAGTTAGTAGTTTTAGTGCTTCAACTTATTTCGGTTAGTTGCCAAGGCAACATTTCAAATTTCAATTTGAAATTTTCTTTGAACATACATATATATATACACACACACACACATATATATATATATATATATATACACACAAAATACATTATCTGTATAAATGTTAATGTTATTAATTGAATAAATTAACATTTTCAATCATTTTACTTTTTTAACTTTAATAACAAAATTCAAAATTCTCATAATATGAACGCATAATGGATATGCTTATGATGTTTACCTTTATAGAGTATTATACCACTTTTTCCACATTAAATTTGTTTTCATTTACATTTTAAATTAAACTTGTTTTTAGATTTTCAGTTTTCATTTTTTTTTTCCATTTTTATTTATTTTTTTAAGAATATTAGTATTTTGGTTTAATAAATTTTTTTTATTTTCCCCCCCAGTTAGATACTTTTAGTACTTCAACTTGAAGTTGCAGAGAGGCAATATTTCTATCAAATATTTATATTTTATTTCGTTTTAACTATAATAATCCCTATCATCAGCTCACAAATTCCAATAATGAGGACATAACTCTCTTTTAGAGAGATAAACCACTTTTTCACATTAAAATCATAAGATCATCACAGATTTGCATTAATAGCTGTGTTTACCAATAATAGTAATGTGAATGTTGTGCTGTGACAGTTGTGTGGCAACTTTAAAGGGGTCATATGATGCTTGTTTAAAGATCATTATTTTGTGTATTTGGTGTAAAGAAATCTTAACCAATGATTCCTAATTGCATCTAGTTCCGGAAGGCCAAATAAAGTGCTTTTGCTTTCGCACTGAAACACACAGTGTCTCCCTGACATGGCTGCATCAACACTGCTGTTCCTGAAACCACGCCTTCTTTCTTTACGTGCACATTTGGGCGGCATTATGCTAATATTTCCACATAGTGAGGTAGATATGTGGGGGCGTGTTAGAACGAGGCGTTTTAGGTAGGCGTGGTTGACTCTTAACTTTTATAAAGAATATCTCTTTGGATTTGAGACTTTAGTCTTTGCAACTTTACAGATCTTCATTATGCACCAAGAGCTTGTAACACTCCAAAGAGAAAGGAAAACTTGAAATCGCATCATATGACCCCTTTAACCTACATATTCAATGCTCTTGTAAATGAGGTTTTTGTCAAGGCTGCCACACAGAGATGCAAACCACACAGGGTTAAATTATCCAAAGATGCTTCCAGGCATCATAGATAAGTGAAGATTATCTTAAAACCAAGCAAAAAATAGCAATTAATCATTCCAAAAATGAAATTTTACATGCCCACTATACTCTACCTTGCCGGAAGTCTCAATATGTGCTTCAAAATAACGCTTTTAACAGCTGAAATCCTACAGCTAAAGATAAGGCAACTGAAACACTATGTTATCTGCTTTTGACAAGCTTTCTCTTATCACCAGCTGCTTCTTTAATCCAGACTAGAAAAGCTTTAGCAAACAGTCTAAGGAAAAACACCGGATTCTGAATGATATCCAAGAAAATGATTAATAGAGACCTGAATTTCACAAGAGTTTTACACTACTTTAGTTGATGTGAACATGTCATGCTAGCTAGTCTAACTGAGACTATAACAAATACTTAAACAATAACGCCTTACATTCAAGCGGAGCTTTAAATACTATGTTTAATGGAATAACGTCACATCGCAGAACACTGATGAAATACTGTGGTTAAATCACTCATCCAGATTCCTCTTTAGTTCTTGTTTCTTCTTCTTCTTTATGTTTTTTTTTAGTAAAATCATAAGATGCCATGATGTGTCATGTATGATAACACGGATGTGACAAAAGTGGTCACTGAGCTATAAGAGAGGTTTTACTTGATGTTTACTCCTCTTAAAGAAACAGTTCACCCAAAAATGAAAAATGAACTTACAGTGAATGGGTGCCGTCAGAATGAGACCACTGACAAAAACATCACAAGTAATCCACACCACTCCAGTCCATCAATTAACGTCTTGTGAAGTAAAAAGCTGTGTGTTTGTAAGAAACAAATCCATCAGTAAGGCATTTTAACTTTAAACCGTTGCTTCTTGCCAAGTCCATAATCCATAATAACGCTTAACAATGCAAAAGCCCATCCCCTGTTGTTCTCTCACATCAAAATCCACCGACATATTTGTTTATAACAGTTTTGGACTGTTTTCACTTGTAAACGGTGCTTGCTCTGTGCATATTTCTCTCCTGATTCAGACGAGATGACTGGATAGAGGACTCATATTTACAGTTTGATGTTAAAAGTGTCTTAACTATGTTTTTTTTTTACAAACATGCTTCATAAGACGTTAATTGATGGACTGGAGTGGTGTGGATTGCTTGTGGATTATTGTGATGTTTTTATCAGCTGTTTGGACTCTCATTCTGACGGCACCCATTCACTGCAGAGCATCCATTGGTGAGCAAGTGATGTTATTCTAAATTTCTCCAAATGTGTTCTGATGAAGAAACAAACTCACAACCTGAAGTTGTCAGCGAATTTTCATTTTTGGGTGAACTATTCCTTTAATACTGATCTACAATGAGTAAAACAGAACTATTATGATCAATAATCACTCACAACATCTGTACGAGTCGGTTCTGGTGCCTCTGTGACTGTAATCATGGGTCCTGAGCACCAGGCCACCAGTGCTGGTTTCTGAGCTGTTGGGTTAAGGTTCTGCACTGGATTGGAGACCCGGAGATCATTTTGTGGGTTCGGATGAACCGGCTTGATTGATTCTCCTCTCTTTCCAGCGCCAGACTCTCGCTCTTGCATTTGCTGTCTATACTTCTTCTTGAGGACGAGATATTTCTCTCCCTGAAATGAAAAAGGAACCATTACCTTCATTCTGTTATTTGAAAAAAATAAAGAAAAAATATGACTTTGTGTATCAATAATGACTACATATATATTTTTTGGTTAACACTTTAACACAATTATTTAAACATAAATGGGTTTTTTTTCTTAAAGAAATTAATACTTTTATTTAGCATAGATTTGATCAAAAGTGACTAAAGATACGTAAGAAAGATTTCTATTTCTATCTAAATAAACAGAAGACTGGAGTAATGATGCTGAAAATTCAGCTTTGCATCACAGGAATAAATTACATCTAAAAATATTCAAATAGAAAACAGTTATTTGAAATTGTAATATTATTTCACTGTACTTTTGATCAAATAAATGCTCTCTTTGGGAGTATATGAGATACCCTTCAAAAACCTTAAAAGTCTGACCCCAAACTTATGAATGGTAGTGTATGGCCGGAAAACAATGGATTACAGTTCAGAACAGACTGAAAGTGATCTCATCCGAGGGAAAGTACACATGTGGGACAATGATCCAAGATCATAAGGGTGTGGTGTATAGCATTAATGTGAGAAAGTGAAGCTTATCCCAGTCACAGAGTAAATAATGAATCACTGTGGGAATAGAGTCCTCTGCGACTATTCTTCAGGGACAGGGAATAAAATGTGATCGTATTACACATGCAAAAATGCTCTAATGATAATATAATCAGACTGAGGGAGGAGTTGATTAGTTTAACACATTAAACAACACATGTACTCACATGCTCCGATTTCACCACCGCAATTCGATCAATGATGAGTTTGAACTCTTCTCTGTATTTGGCTAGAGGGGAAAAAAAAGAGATTAAAGTGTCATAAGTATGTGCTTGCAAATATTTTTCCCCAGCATGTTTTCCAAATTTATCTTAGGAGAAAGGTTACTTGTACAATATGACCTTGCATTCGTTCTTTCCTTTGTAAATCTAAACTCAGCATCAGAAGAAAACCCAAAGGATGCCAGAGGCTAGAATTAAAACCTGTACGGCTTTCTTCTGTGAAACACAAAATCAGTTACATTTTGTAATTACACTTTTTTTCTTTTGTGTTCCCCTGAAAAAAGAAAGTCACACAGGATCGGATGGTGATGAGGGTGAGTAAAAGATGACAGAATTAGCATAGCTTTAAAGGAACAGTTCACCCAAAAATGAAAATTTTCTGAAAATGTACTCATCCTCAGGTCATCCAAGATGTAGTTGAGTTTTTTTTTTTCCCCATCGTAACAGATTTGAAGAAATTTAGTATTACATTGTTTGCTCACCAATGGATCCTCTGCAGTGAATGGGTGCTGTCAGAATGAGTCCAAACAGCTGATAAAAACATCACAATAATCCACATGACTACAGTTAATAAATTTACGTCTTGTGAAGTAAAAAGCAGCATGTTTGTAAAAAAAATAAATCCACATTTTCAGTGTTTTATCTTTAAACTGTCACTTCTGGGCAAAATACTAGTCCATAATCAATGATGCTTCCTCCAGTGAAAAAGTCCATCTCTTGTTGTCCTCTCACATTAAAATCCACCGACATATTTGTTTAGAATTGTTTTGGACTGTTTTTGCTTGCAAATGGTGCTTGATCTGCATATTTCTCTCCTGTTTCAGACAACTTCTTCACTGGAGAAAGCAATATTATGGATAGAGGACTAACTGGAAGCAAAGGTTTGATGTTAAAAACACAGCTTAATGATGGATTTGTTTCTTACAAACACGTATCTTCACTTGACAAGATTTTAATTTATGGACTGGAGTGGTGTGGATTACTTGTGGATTGTTGTGATGTTTTTATCAGCTGTTTGGACTCTCATTCTGACGGCACCCATTCACTGCAGAGGGTCCATTAGTGATCAAGTGATGCAATACAAAATTTCTTCAAATCTGTTGCGGTGAAATAAACTCATCTACATCTTGGATGGCCTGAGAGTACATTTTCAGCACATGTACATTTTTGGGCGAACTACTTCTTTAAAAACAACATTTCCTGATTTGTGATTGAACACAAACCTTGAACACTTGTTTATTGATTGATTTGTTCTGTCTGCATGTTTTTGACTGGAGAGATTAGCAGTGTAACGTTTGGCACAAACACTGGACTCTGATTCCTGGCCTGTGGGAGTTTGTGATGTTATGCAACATCACTTTAGCACAGACTGACTGCAGCAGGGAGAAACCAGAAACTGGCTCGAATTACTATACAAGAATAGAAAATGATTAAATGACAGAGAGGGAGGAGAGCTGCACAAACAAATCCATCATTACTGCTGTGCTCATATGCCTTTTCAACAACCATTCCCAATGGGTCATCATCACTCAGATGCCCCCAGCACTGCTTTGTAGTTTTATTTAGATCCCAAGAAGATATTTTCCTTCTTCAAAAATTGCACAACAAGTAAGAACACCTATGGTGTAATGAGCTTTGACATGAGTTGTGTGTATCTGCTCTCATGGAGTTCATTAAAAGATTCAATAAAAGATTCACCAGACTGATTCAAATAAGTCATTAACGAGTCATTAAAAGAACCAACTCTTAAGAGTCATTTGTTCATGAACCGGACTACACAGGTGATGCTGCTGATATACTGATATATAATAATTAGTGCTGTCAAACGATTAATCGCGATTAATCGCATCCAAAATAAACGTGTTTTTTTTTTACATAATATATGCGTGTATACTGTATATATTTATTATGTATATAGAAATACAAACACATGCATGTATATATTTAAGAAAAATATGTTATGTTTATAGATTAAATATATTTGTATATACTATCAAATATAATATAAATATATAAATGTATATACATGTAAAACATTTCTAAATATATACTGTACACGTGTGTGTATTTATATATACATAATAAATATACACAGTACACATACATATATTATGTAAACAAAAACTTTGATTTTGGATGCGATTAATCAAGATTAATCGTTTGACAGCACTAAAAATGTAGTTTTTTTTCACTGCAAGTCTTTTTTTTTATTGATGATATTATGAACAAATAATTTTATTGCTGATGAACAATATGAACAGAGTGACATAGCGAGCTTTGACATGGAACTTGCCATTCATTAAGTGAATCATATGCTGATTCAGTAGACGCTCTGATGTCATTCATTCAGTAAAAGATTCACCAGACTGATCCAAACGGGTAACTTCAAGTTGAGTGAACAAATCATTAAAGGAATTGACTCATTTGTTCATGATTCGGGCTACACAGGTGGTGCTAATATACTGACATATAATAAACTAGTTTTATGTCAAATATGCGTTTCTTAATAATTGATGAGCTTATTTATTTTATTTATTTAGTCATTTATCAGACGCTTTTATCCAAAGCGACTTACAAATGAGGACAACAGAAGCAATCAATTGTAGTATTAAAACAACTAAAAACAGATCCAAAACTAAAAGCTAAAACTTTATAAATACTACCTATACACATTTTAAAAATAAAGAGATTAAATAAAAATGACAAATGCATACAACAAAATTTGTTTAAAAAAAAAGCGATACTTATTTATCGATAATGAACTAAAGATGATATTGCTGATCAACATTATGTATATAGTGATATAATGAGCTTTGAAATGGAACTTGCAGTTCAGAAAGTGAGTCATTATTCAGTAGCCGCTCTGACAGAGTTCATTAAGTAAAAGATTCATAAGATTGATTCAAACGAGTAACTGCCAGTCGTCAGAACGAGTCATTAAAAGAACCGACTCATACGAGTCATTTGTTCATGAATCGGACTACACAGGTGGTTATTGTTTGTTTTTACATGCTCACCAGACCATGAGGAGCGGGAGTTCAGGAAACGCTGCTGTAATGTGTCATGCCAGAAATATGTAAACACAAGATATGAACCCCATGAACTGAATTTGAGAACATACACGTTTCATATTTCTGACATGGCATGACGGTATCGTTCTTGCATTTTGCCCGAACCGCATACTTCCCTTCTGCGGTGATTCACAACCCAGTTTGAAAACCGCTGCTCAAGTTGTAACTCTACATGGTCCTGTTTACTTTTTATATCACACAAAGGCTTCTGTTTGCAGAAGCTGTTTTACTCGATCCTGGCTATATTTTCTGTGGAATAGTTATTTTGTTGCCACGGCAACAGACACATTCAATGCTAGACTGTGAGTCACTTTGTTGAAGGTCATCATGTAAACTTATTCTGAAGTATTCATCTTTCAAATGAACATACATATACATATATATATATTTATTTTATATATTTTGCTGGATCTGTCTGCTGCTTTTGATACAGTGAACCACCAGATTCTCCTGTCAACCCTATTGGAAAATGGCATCTCAGGAACCGCACGCCAGTGGTTTGAGTCTTACCTCTCAGATAGGTCCTTCAAGGTATCTTGGAGAGGTGAGTTATAACACATATTTTTTTGCATAGCATAGTCTAAATCCGGGCTATTCTTTTTTTGCCATTGACCCCTAAATTTATTCACTCTCACCCAAGGCACCATAAGACTTAAATCAATATATTGTGAAAAAAGAAATGTTATAAATGTTTAAAATATCTGGAAAATATTTTGTTTTTGTTCCATTATATTATTACATTTATTTATTTAGTTTTATTATTTGCTTATTTCAACATTTCTTTCACTGTTTTTGTGAAGAAAAAAAATTATAAATGTTTAGAATATTTGGAAAATGTTGTTTGTTAAATATCATTATTGCATTTTACCCTACTCACAGTAGTACTTTATTGTTCGATGTATTATTTATTTACATTTTTATTTTTTTAATCAAATATTTTATTTTAAATATATATTTTATTTAGTCAAATTTAATTTATTAAAATCAAATATTTTATTTTAAAAACATTTAGTCTAATCTTTTTTTTTTTACATTTGTTTACACTGTTTTGCTCTAATAGTATTGATATATTTTATTATATTTTTATATAACAAGCAGGCATTTTTTAATAATTGATGACTTTATGAACTAATGGTTTTATTGCTGATGAACAGGAATTAATTAAATGTAATTTACATATAACAATACAATAAAAATAAACATACAAAAATGATTTCCCAGAATCCCATTTGTTTATGAAATATTTTACTCTTTATGTCAACAAACATACTTAAAAGTAGACTGGGGATGCTGTTACTGTTAACTTAAAAAAAAAAAAATCACATTTACATATTGTGATATATTAATGGTTAAAAATGAGAACCACTTAAACTGGACTGTGCCAAACAGCCAAAATATATCAGGACTAGGATCTTTAAATAGAGAATGTACCCTACACAGCCTTTCCGTTTTCCTGCCAGGGGAAAAGACAGGGATGACATTGCAACACAGCATCCACAACAACAGGAAACCTTAAGGGAAGTCAACATTCAACAGTTGCAGCCCGCAGAAATCCTGTCATGGTGCTGAGAGGCACACAGTTTAGATTTCGGAGCAAATTTATTAGTCTATGCTTGCCAACTACATGAGGACTCTGTTCCCACACAGAATATAGCAACTGCCCGAGAACCCATCAAAACCACCGTCCTAAAAAGGACTGGAATCATTATAACTCCAGAATAAGAGCATGTCATGCAGGCTGCTGCGGTAATCAAGAATAATTATGATAATTGGTAAGCTATGTCAGATGGTACCAGATGAAGGCAGATTTTGAAACCTCTGTACACAACTGTACCGGCACAGCTGGACGAGGCATTATAAGCCATTACAGATAATTGTTTCATAAATTTATGTTTGACACATGTAAGATTAAATGCAACATCGTCTAATGTAATTACAATTTAAATGGCTTATGAGAACATCATGTTTTTTTATTTGGCCCACTTTGCTGCAGCCTTCTTTGCCGGCACGCTATGCCATTTTTACATTAATATTTAATGTTCATAAACAAAACACTAGCGTTCAAACAATATTTGTTTTCAGTGGCAGATGCTGATATCTATAAAATGGGATTTTAAGCCAAATTGAGAACGTAATACGAATATAAATTGGGTCATTAATTGGCAAAGATGTTGAAATTGAGCGCTAATCAGGTGCAAATAATCTAACAATGATCAAATATTGGACAACTGATCAGCTCAACCACTAGTCTGGTCAGTGTAAAACAACAACTTATTCATTTAGGCCATCAGAAAAGCAAAAGCAGATAAGCATTTGTCAACATGAACAATTCAGCATTTATCAAAATAAGACACTGAAAGTGATAACTTGCACAGGAATATTCCAATATCAATCAGAATGTGGTCATATTCTGATTAAAGCAAAGAAAAGAGTCTCTTCCTTGTGCCAATTATGTATTTCTTTAATAGTTTAACTTTTCACAACTGTCTATATATAATAGGCCTATCACTCAGATTTACCATTATTCAGATTTATAGAATTTAGAATATCAGCTTTACTCTGGTTATTATGGCAGTCAGTTTAGTGTGTTACATAATTCAATCTGACCGTATTTTGATTAATACTGGAATATGAATCAAACTGTAAACAACACAGTATTGTATTTAGAACTCAACTGTCATGGTTTGGGAATGTGGAGGCCCTTCCTGAAGGAGCAAAGGAAATGACAGAATTCCATGTGTAATTCCATCTGTTGGTAGCTTTTTAATCTAAAGCAGATGTTTGCCAGTTACTTTAGAGGTTTTTTAAGAAACTAAATGCCATTCCTAAAGCGAAGCGAGTTTTTAAATCTTATTTCAGAGTTCAAAATGACAGAATGTGCTCCCAAAAACACCTCATTAACGCTGCTAGCAACTCGACAAAATTAAAAGGTCTATTCTAGAGCAGTTTTTAACCCTAGGTCTACACGTGCGTCAGTTGCGTTGCGTCTCGAGCGTTGCGTTTGCGTGTCAAATTAACAATGTATTTCATTAAAGTAATTTACCAAAACGAGTCTCGAGACCCCACACGTTCTGTTTCATTTAGTTAAGCTAGTGTTTCTAAACGCAAAAATACGAAAGCATCTGGTGTGTGTGAGCGCGCTTTGCGTCGCGCTTGCAGTGAAGACAAGGCTGTAAAGCGAACGCGAATGTGAAAAATGTCATATTCTCATTTACTCACCACGTAGCTGCAAATCGCTATGGTTTATAAAATGCTTATATGTTTTGGACAGATCTGAATTTTTGACTTTTCCTCCAGAGGAACAGATGTATTCCAGTAAGGACGCTTCACTGATCTCGCCCATCTCTGTCAGGGAACTGAAAACAAAATGTAATTTTACAACAGATGTGATGTAGTCGTGATATGTTCTTCTCCAAGATGCTGAAGCATGGCTTTGCTGGAAGCCAAGCTAATTACTGAAGAAGAAAAGTGTACACTGACTTGCCAAGTTCCCTCCACCCTTATCTGCAAACAGAACCTCCTACAGTTAACCCTTTGTGCTCTGAAGACTAAAAGAGAATGAATAAAGGATAAATAACTTCATTTGCATCTTATAATGACAGAACCATCTCTATAAACACTCTTTATACACTAAATAAACACTATGTGATTTTAAATACAGACAAAAGTATTTAGGAACATAGGAACAGTACACATTAATACATTTTATTAAAATATCTATGAAATATAAACAAAATACAGGCCTTAGTATGACTATTTATATATAAACTAATGATGAGGCAATAATAATTTGCTCAAATAAAATATCAAAACCAAGAAATTACATGATTGTATTGAACAACACTGTTAAAATACATAATGTAATATGCTATACATAATATGAACATAACCAACTTAAAGGCACAATATGTCAGATTTTTTTATTAAAATATCCAAAAACCACTAGAACAGTGTTATATATTTTGCTGACTTGTGTACTTACATCATCCCAAATGTTTCGAAGAATGTTTAAATCCAGAGAAATAAGCAATTTAAATCATTTTTTGAACCAGGCTGTAAACATGTCTTTTTCTGCTGTAAAGTTGGGCATTTTAACATGGGGAGTCTATGGGATTGACTCCCTTTTGCTGCCAGCCTCTAGCGGCCAGTCGACGAATTGCAGTTTAAGTCACTTGTTGGCTTCACGAGAGAGAGGGGAGGTTGCCGCTTGATTTAGACATAGGTTGATGTATTCTCCTGTGTTGGCAAAGGTTTATAAAATGATTTACGTTACAAATCTAGTGAGATGCACACTGTTTTTCCAGATGAACGTTAAGCAATTCAAATTCACGGCATATACAGAGGAAGAGTTTAGCCCCTTTCACACATACAGTCTTTACTGGTAAATTACCGGTAAGTTACCCTTAATAGAACATGTGTGAACAGGACCTTTTCAAAAATCCCGGTAAATTTGTTCTGCAATCATATCGTTTTATGGAGATGACATGATTACTCTGAGCTGTTTATAAAGCTCCGCTGCTTAACAATTAGCTTTTCTATGTAAATATGCGCTAGATGGACATCTTTGACCATTGCGCGTAGGACTATTTTTTCCGCAGCCAAACGCTGCACGCCGGAGATCCGGTACACCAGCACGGTGCCGGAGAACTTTAAGCCCTAATGTTTAATGACTGGAAGTGACGGGACATTTCGGGAGGTCAGCATTCTCTACTGGACACTCATACGGCTGATGAAGGCTAGTCACATGCTTTACCATCACTAGTCACACTTATTTAGCTACTATGTGTGGATGAAATGACCTGATATAAATTTGGGTTAATAATCAAACACAAATAGATTGGTGACTTATAATTCGCTCAAAGCACCACATGCAAGACACAATCAGACGCCTGTGCTCTTTCTTTATTTGCATTTAGAACACAAAATAATTGAATATTTCATGTTATCTTTTACTTTGGCTTCAGGGATTTGACATCTGGTAATCTGAAGGTATGAACTACAGTACACCAGCTTAATTGCAAAAATGGTGGTAAATGCAACCCGTTTACATCACAACTCTACTTCTCTTCTCACTAGCAGCGTCTGGCATTTCCAAATGGATTTCCATTTCATTTTCATGTGCATTAACCCCCTCAAAAATACAATACTGGAATGACAATAAGCTCTTTAAGGCTGATACAATAACAGTAATCTCTGTAAAGTTGTTTTTATAAACTGTGCCGTATGGTCACTTTCATTTTTCAAAACACCTAAGTAATGATTATGAGCTCGCAGACATATGTTATGTCTAATGGGACCGAATCAGAACAGAAAAACAGCTTAAATATTAAGCCAAGCAGAAGTAATTCGAAAAAAAGAAACCTCAGGCCTAGTTCCTTATGGCATATAAATTATTATGAATCATCTGTGATGCTTTTTATTGTTTATATTTATTATATATTTATCTTTTTATTATTTGTGCTGACAAATAATCACAAAAACTCAATTAAAAAATAATTATAATAATAAAAATCATCATCTGAAAGTATAAAAAAAACTAGAGGCTGGTTCCTTCTAGCATATATATATTATATATATAAAATATTATATTTACATTTAGATTTAGTCATAAAGCAGACGCTTTTATCCAAAGCGACTTACAAATGAGGACAATGGAAGCAATCAAAATCAACAAAAGAGCAATGCTATAACAAGTCTCAGTTAGCTCAATGCAGTACACGTAGCAAGGTTTTATAATAAATAAAAAGAAAACAATATAAATAAAAGAATAGCACAAGCTAGTGTTTGAGGCCTTTTTTGCTTTTGTTAATTGTATAATAAATAAAAATAAAACAAATAGAATACAAAAAGATTAGAGAAGCTATAGTGTTCGTTTTTTTTTTTAAGAAAACAAGCAGTTAGTAAATAAATAGAGTCGAAAGAAAGGGCCTGATCTTCTTGATGTTGAATAAAGCAAATCTGCAAGACCGGACAGTTTTAGCAATGTGGTCTGAGAAAGTCAGCTGATCATCAATCATAACTCTAAGGTGAGTCTCTCCATATGGCCGGCGCTTGTCAACATACCTCAGCTCTTATTCCCATTTCTCTTTCTCATACAAACACAACCTAAATCCAATCACCTCGGCCTCTAAAGAGGATGATGTTGATTAAAGAGAACTCAGAGAACGGTGTTCACACTAACACACGTCACGAGCGCAGACACACCGGCAGGCTTACAGAGGGATTGTTTGGACAGACAATGGCGTCTACCTGCTCTTAATCCCAGAGCTGCAGAGAGTGCTGGGATTGCTGCGTTTAATAAAGGAAAGTGCTCTCGTAATCTGGATTTGCCAAAGTGCCCTTTTGTGTTAATCAGACAATTTTTACAGGATGCTTTATGACATCTGTCACAAGGAGAAGCAGGAGTTCACGATGGTTTGTGTCGGACGTAGTGACAGACGTACAGTACAGTGTCAGTTCAAATAATCAAATTAATTGGACAAAAATCTTTACATTAATTTGTTATTTATTGAGTTATATATGTAGCTGAAATAAATGTTTTACTTTTTTATTTTTAATTCTTTAATTAAAATTTTAATTCTTTAATTTTATTTTTAATTCTTTTGTAACATTATTACGAAACTTTGCTGTCACAGTTCAAAATTTATATGATCAAAATGTATATATTTAGGTTAAAGTTTTAATTTAGTTGTGTTTTGTCATTTTAATTATTGGTTTTATTTTAATTATTTAATTATTTGAGTATTAGTGTTTGTTATTGTAGTAAAAGTTAAACTAAACTAAAATATTGCCTTGTCAACTAGCTGAAATTTATAAAAGTGTTTTTTTTTTTACATTTTAGTTCATTTTAAATAATTTATTTTATTTCAAGTAGTGAATTTCTTTTGCATGGTTTTAATATTAGTTTCTGGTTTTATGATTTACTTTTTTCCCACGATTCTTTGATGAACAGAAAGTCCAAAAGAACATTTATATTGAAATATTTTGTAACAATATTACAAATCTTTACTGTCACTATCAAATGAATGCATCCTTGCTGAGTAATACATGTATACTGTATACTGTGTGTGTGTGTATGTGTATGTGTGTATATATATATATATATATATATGTGTGTGTGTGTGTGTATATATATGTGTGTGTGTGTGTGTGTGTGTATATATATATGTGTGTGTGTATATATATATATATATATATTTATTTATTACAAAGAAAATCACTGTACCATGATACTGTACTGAGGTGTGTATGAAGGTACACACACACACACACAAACAAACGGAGCAGCTAATCGACTCAGGTTGTGTAATTACTTTTGGGTCGCAGCGTAAAGCTGCATTTTTATAATTAAAGTCCAGTGTATCAGCGATGAAGCATAATAAACTACTTCTAGAATGGAGGACTACATTGATAAGCCCCAGAAGGCCAGATGTGGGAATCGGGGGGGAGGTCGGGGCTGGATCCGGCAAATCTAGGATGGGATTAATGCAGAAAATCCCAGGGGCCAGAACGCTGCCTTTTCCATGAGGATTAGGGTCTTGTGTGGAGTCAACATGCTGTAATCCACCGATTAGCTGATATAATCACCTGTAAATACACCTTGGCCCGCACACATCCCAGAATGCCAAGCGCTGCAGTGCACAGAGGGTGAATGAGTTTAGGCCAACCCAGAAAGATCTGATTGCATGAATGTCAAAACACTGACTGATAAGATACATAATCCATCTGATGAAACCGTTTGAGAGTAACTAATGTAAGAGGAGGCCATGTACGGTTTAACATCCGCCACATGTAAATACACAGCCGAGCATCTCATCTTGTGTTTATGTTCCTATAAAACATATTCAGGGAGACCGACATCTGCTGTATGATGAATCAAAGCCATTCTGTGTTTGATTACATATACTGTCCACATATAGTCAATGCTCAAGTGATTTAGCAGTTGTAGCTGAATGTAGATCAGTGGAAGTAACCGTTTAGATGGACTGTTTATGCAGCCTCATATTAGCTCTTTCTAGATTACACTTTCTAATGTTTGACTGTCCTTCTGCTGGAAAAACCGGAGATGAGCAGTGTTGGGAATGGGAAGCTTACTTTGGAAATGTAATAGGTTACAGATTACAAGTTACCCTATTCAAAATGTAATTTAAGTACACGTTTCTTCTCAGTATTTTGTAATTAAATTACGTAATTCAGTTACATGTAACTAGTTACTTCCCAACACGGAGTAACCTAGTAGCCAGCACTCACCCTTGAAGAGGCCTTTTATAGAGTGAAGTAAGTTTAGCAAGTTATTATAACTACATATACTGTGAAATTGAGTGAGAAATATTACCTTAAAAGTTAAGTAACATTAGCATTAGCTTTCCTTTGCAGAGCCAGTTCAATGACAATGAATCAGCGCCACTGTAGTTTGTAATTCTTATATTTGACTCAGTAGTTCCCTCTAGTGCTCATAGTGAGGAATTACTTTTGTCGGAAAGTTTTAGGGTGCACAAGGACAGGGGTATTCAATCTTTAAGATGCCAGGCGTGTAAGACTCAATTTATATAGAGTATAGTGTAAAATATTATTTTTGATCATATATTGTTTGTATTACCTATTACATTATTATGTTTGTTTATTAATATGTGGCTTTTTGCATCAGAACCACGTTTTAGAAGCATATTTTACTTAAATACACGCACAATTATTTGATGAATAAGAGGTTAAAAACAATCATTTGCAACATTACTAATGCCTTTACTAAATGTGTTTTCCTACTCACTATAGTACTGCATTACTCATTTTTACTGTTTATTTATGGTTACATTTACATTGCGTTTATCCAAACTTTTCCATACATCTCCTTATTTCTGCACCATATAATATGTATACTGTGCACAATATGCAGGTTTTCTGTATGCATAAATCATCCAGATGACCGAAGTTCAAGCAGTCTGTTGGTCAACTTAAATATTTTATGTTTTTAGAAAAATCCTATTATTTATGTTTAACTTAGCTAGATGATCTTAACATGTCAGTTACTCCAAATTTCTTAAAACACATTTGTCAAAGGCACTATTCGTTTGAACCTTTATTTCATTTCAACTTGATGCATTTTTAATGTCTGTCTATCTATCTGTCTATCTATCTATCCATCTATCTATCCATCTATCTATCCATCTATCCATCCATCCATCCATCCATCCATCTATCTATCTATCTATCTATCTATCTATCTATCTCAGAGGTCACTAAAAAGTCACATCAAACTCTGTGAATACTGAAAGATGTCTTTTATTTTGAAAGACATTTAAGGAACACTCCCTCACATGGAAAAAAAGGTTATTTTGGTTCTTAGCAGATTTCAAAATTAATTTAACATGACAATGAACAAATTAAGACAACAAAACAAAAACAAAAACACAACCGTGAAGTGAAATGATACTATTATAGACCGTATTATATATATATAAAACAATGCAAGCTCAATAAATATGACAAACACAAAAAGCCTAAGTAAACATATAATACACCATATTTACTTTGGGCAGGGTATTTTTTTGTTTCTTTCTTTCTTTCAAAACGGGAGTTCAGAAGGACTTGGTTTAGTGAAGCACCAGTCCGTTTCACTTCAAACTTTCTGGTAACAGCAGTATCTGCAAAATCATAAGATTACCAAAAAACCCAATAAATCATCATTACATATGTTAATGTTTGAAAACTAACATGAGCTTCAACTTAAACCAAACACCCTACTCAGTGTCAGAAGATCTCTAATAAGTGCTCATCTAGTGTCAGGCGACACTTCCTGAATCCTTAAACAATATAAACCAAAATACAGGATTCTTTTTTTCAGTCTGTTTGTCTTTTATACCACATCTCTGCTGAAGCATTTCAGATATTATTTATGCATTTATGAATCCAACTTCTCACACAACACAATATACAGTAAGGGGTTCGATGTGCTCATGTATAACTTATATAAGCCACGTCAACCCAAAGATTTAATAGTATAAGCAATTAACAGAAATATTCCTGTCATATGAACATAACACTGGTCCTAAAGTAATGCGTAATGTGCCATAGTGGCTACTCAAGTTATCTGAAGTCAAACAGTGATTTGGTTTAGGTCGAGATCTATAACCCACTCAGTCATACAAATGCACATGAATTTGCACACTTTCTCATTCATAAACACACACACACAGTCACGTACAGTAGTGCAGTTAACATGAATCACCCCTCTGTCAGAACAGAAATACTCTTAGAAAGCAAACAGGGTGATTAAGGAATCCAAGATGTGGCGTTTTATTCTCATTTCCATCATGTGACGAGTTGAAACCTCATACTCTCAAACCCCTTTGTCTTTGATCATTTTGTATATTAAGTTATCGTTCTGATAATAGCGCTGTCTCACCGAAAGCTTTGACCTCTTTAGAAGTTAGTTGTGTTTTACAAAGTGCAGGGAGTTAATGAGTCTGCGGACGTCGCTCCCACAGAGAAACGACAGGAAAGCTACACGCGGAGGAATCCATCCGACCGGGACAGGGAGCGAGAGGGCAGCCGGAGAGCTCGCTGGGTCGAGTGCATTTGTGTCCCGCCTCTCAACGTCGTCCCCAAAACATCTGTGCCAGAAAGATGCTACACTTCTCTGAGGACAAAGAGGATGACAAGAGTCAGAAAACTTTTTCACGGCACAAGTTTGTCGCAACACAAAATGTTTCAATGTCAATCCAAGACTAAAATTTCATCTGAGGACAGGAGGAGGAAGTGTTGGAAAAGAGGCTAAATAAATTAATAAATTAGGGCTGCAAAACGATTAATCGCATTCAAAATAAAAATTTATATTTACGTACTGTGTATAATTATTATGTATATATAAATACACACACATACATGTATATATTAAGGAAAACATGTTAGATATATATTTATATATAATATAAATTATATACACAGTACACACACATATAGTATGTAAACAAACTTTTATTTTGAATGCAATTAATCGCGATTAATCGTTTTGTTAGTTATTATTATATAACTTACCAATATAAATTTACTCTATAAGATTAATAACTACCATCTTATATGGTGTAGTTTTTTTATATAATATAATAACACAAATTAATTATATTATAACATTTAAAGTATATATATATATATATATATATAAGGAAAATTAGATTATAAAATTGTTATATTACATTATATTACAAAGATAACTTCTACATTTTAGTTTTTCTTTTTTCTATTTTCTGTAATACTACTTTGGAACAATCTATATCGTAAAAAGAGCTAAATTAATTGAATAAATTGAATATTTGTTCAATTTGTTTGTGTAGCTCTGAATAATTACCAATGTTATATTAAATAAAAATGTTAATTTTATTTAAATGAAAATAAAAAGCAAGTAAATTTCATTTACTTAAATTATTTAAAAACAACAAAAATTATGTATAATTTTTTTTAATAATTATTCCTTTTTTCTCCCTATATCTTAGTTACGGTACACAATTAAAAAAACAACCAAAATATCACAAATAGCTTAAGAAATAAAATGTTCTGCAAATGAATTTTAATTTTTGCAAAATTTCTGTAAAAGACGGAAAATAACAATATCCAAATACACGTACAATCACAAACATGACACTTACGAGGCTGTGAGCGTTGAGTTGAGCACCAGTGTGGTGCGTATCCTGTAGAGTTGGGCCAGTGTGAGTTTTTTGTGCTGCTGGGGTCTCTTAAAGCGGCCCACTCCCTCCAGGCCACTAGGGGGCGAGAGCTCCCCGTCTGACGCACTGCAGGGAATCTGGTTGCTACCAGCCTCATGTGCAATTTTGGCTAGTCTCAATGTGTCCAAAAGCATGCTCGAGGGCAAGCTGCATGTGAGACTGTGGCTTTCGTCCGTCGGGAGACACTCGTCTGATTCAGCAAGGTTGAGCTCCGTCAGGCTCCTGCTGAGTGGCGCTTCTAAATATTTAACCCTCTGTTCCCATGTGTGCCGACTTCCTGTGCGCTCTGTGGCTGCCCTGGCAACACCGTGATTACTGTTATCATGGTGAACTGTGGACAGCAGGTTGTCCTCAGAACGGGATTTGACGGCGAGTCTCTCTAAAAACGGCAGGCGACAGTGAACGGGCGGCCGGCGCCTGGGCTTCAGAGAAAGTGCCACGGAGTTCTGAGATCCGAATGAGCTTTTGTCTTCCTCATCGTCTTCCTCTTCTGCATTTTCTTGCTCTTCATCTTCTCCCTCGTCACCCGTCGTCTCCTTGTCATCCTCGGAGTCGTCTTCCTCTACTGGGGCCACTCGACTCTGGGTTTCCACCATGGACTCTGGTGAGAGTGTCCCATAAGCGCTGTCCATGGACATGGAACGGCACTGTGGGTCCAGGTCTGAGCCCTCCTGACTGTCCGGATGGGGCTCAAAGTCCCGCTGTGGGACGCCAGAGTCAGTGAGTTGGGACAGACCGGCATCCTGGTCTGAATGCCCACCTAGGTCAGACTGAAGAGTAGAAGGATCCAAAGATGATCCAGACTCATCCATATCCATCACTGACAGGGTTTCTGTGGAGCCATCTGATTGGCTAAGACAGAGAAACAATAATGTGAGTTTATGATAAAACAAAATGCCCAGCAGGTCAACTGATTGCCAATTTTTATGTTAAATTAAAATTAAAATAAAAAAATGCATTAATTAGAAAAAAGAAAACAGAGAAAAGAAAAAAAAGTAGTTATTATAATATATAATAAAATATTATAATAATTTTGTAGATTTTGTAATTAATTATAATTTATAATTAATTAATTTTTCTTTATTTGTTTTCTTTATTTTTTATTTAATTAAATACAATTTGACATTTCTATTTTATAACACTGTCAGTTAGTCAACTTTGATATTCACTTTGTTTAAATAGGTTGCTCCAAAGTAGGTTTACAGAATTATTTTAAATTTATAATATAATATAATATAATATAATATAATATAATATAAATTAGGTTGTTCCAAAGCAGGTTTACAGAATTATTTTAAATTTATAATATAATATAATATAATATAATATAATATAATATAACATAATTTAATATAATATAATATAATAATTAAGTTGTTCCAAAGCAGGTTTACAGAATTATTTTAAATTTATAATATAATATAATATAATATAATATAATATAATAATAATTAGGTTGTTCCAAAGCAGGTTTACAGAATTATTTTAAATAAATAATATAATATAATATAATA
>NW_015652416.1:668253-705151 GCF_001515625.1 Sinocyclocheilus rhinocerous
TCCAAAGCAGGTTTACAGAATCATTTTAAATGTATAATAATATAATATAATATAATATAATAAAGGCCATAAAATATAAAATTAATTAAATTTTAAATATCCTTAAAATAAAATAAAATAAAATACCTGTTGCTCTGATCTTTGTGTCTAAATTGAGGTGAACTAGCCGTGGAGTTACAGCTGTCCTCATCTTCCTCCTGATCTTCTTGTAGTCTTTTCTTCAGACAAGCCTTCTGTCTGCGAGCTTCTTCTGACCGCAACCGCTGCAGCTGATTCTAAAATGCATTTACAAGTTAGCTAAATCAGCCAACTATCTCTACTGAGAGAACACTTCAAATCATTTATAATATCAGAAATGTCAAACAGAGATCATTATTGGTAATAATGGGCCAGTATGATTTTTACCTGGACATTGCAAATTGCATCAGTCCAACTTCGCCCCTGGGTGGCGCTGTTGGCCTGGAAAGAGTAGGCAGCCACAGCGCTCTTGAACTCATTGAGGTAGACGAGGACAAACGAGCCTAAGACAAGAAAAGTAAAGAAAATCAGAACTAGTATTATTTCACAATACAATCATACACTATTTGGTTCACCTCCTTTGTCATATTAAATGTATAGCGTGGTTAAAAGTTTAACCCTCACCTGTGTCTTTGAGTTCTCTGCACACCACATTATGCAGGAGGAGAGGCTGTCGGATCACTTTCACCTTCTCTAAACGCTTCACTGGTTTAGTGATCAGCAGCAGATCAGTGAAAAGGAAGCAGTAAACATCCATCTACACAAGAAAAAACAGATATATGTAAAACATGACAAACTACAATACTCACAAGCAGTATTAAAGCTTTGAGGAATCTTATATCTAGGACATTTCACCCAAAACTAAAAATCCTGTCATTTACTCACATCATTTAAAACCTGTATTCACTCGTTTCTTCTGCTGAACACGAAAGAAGACATTTTGAAGAATGTTGACAACCACTACCATTGACTTGCAATGATTTTTTTCTCCTTACAATAGAAGTCAATGGGAACCGAGATGGTTTAGCTACCAACATTCTTCAAAAATATCTTCTATTGTCTACCACTGAAGAAAGTCAGTCTCACAGGTTTGGAATTTCATTTTTGGGTGGACTATCCCTTTAAGGACAGTGGCTACCATTAAAGATTTTAAAACAACTACATTGCTAATGTTTCTAACTAACCCTGCTGTCTTTGCCCTCTTTCATGCGGAGCGCCCCCTCCAGGTGCAGCTGCCTGGTCGCTTCTGGTGAAGTGTCAATCATCGGTGCCGTCAGGTCAATTCGGTTGAACTCCTTTAGAGCCTGTAGACATACAGCAAGAAGACTGAAGAGTTAAACAACACAAATGAACTGCCTGCCACATAAATCATAGCCTGCTTAAACCAAATCCAAATTTTCTACAAGAAATGACAACAAGACAATGCATTTCTATGAAGTCCATTATACTGTACTGCAATGATATGTCTTTTTTTTTTATTCTGAGGCTAGATAATGGATTATTTGTACTGTACGCAGTTCTTACCCTCTCCACCTCCTCACTAGCTCCCTCCACAGCCTCGTACGACTCCACTCGAGCCGAAATGGCGGCCAGTTTCTGCTGCTCCTGTTTCTGACGCATCTGAGAGTCTACACTGTTAATGAAGCTCTCCACACACGCCACCTGTAAACATATACAAACATTTAAGCACATTTGATGAACACACTGAAAAATGATAACTGGGCCTCTGTGAGTTCTAGCCTGCGAAGTGTCTAACCATGTTGTTGAGCGCTTCTTTGGAGGTTTGGTCGTCAGTTTTCTTCAGGATGGTCTTCAGGAGCAGAGGGTACTTGGTTAGTCTCTGGTGCGGTTTGGCTAGCATGTCCGCTAGCTTCAGACGGTTACACTGTTTATTCGTTTCTGCCCACTGTTATGATAAAAGATTCAACGATTAAAAACTACATTTCAATCAAAAGGGAGAAAAAAAAGTGAATTTTTACATTTTATTTGCTTTGTTTTACACTTTATTTTGCTGTTTTGTACGGTTTTACTACTTGTTTACTATATTATCTGTTCAGTAGCAAACTCCTCACCGTGATGTAGATCTTGAAGATTTCGTTGTCTCTCAGCAGTGAACGCATGTATTCCATACAGCTCTCCTCCTCCATACAGTACCGCATATACGGCTGGAACCTGGATGCAAACTATCCACACAAACAAGACACTTTTAACCTCTCGACCAGAAGATAAACAGCTTTACAACCAGCCTGCATCTATTCCACTTACTTATCTAAACTATACGTCTATCCAAAGTGTTTGAAAACATTTGGTCATGTGCAGATGTTGACGCAAATTTCAGCAGATATTTTTGTGACATTATGCATTGTAATGTATGTGAAACTACTGTTTTGAAGATGTTTATCATATGTTTGTACACAAATATGACAAATATGCATTCCAGATAGATAGATAGATAGATAGATAGATGATAGAGAACATTCTTAAATCAAAATATAATTGAGAAGCAAAAAAAAAATTCTTACCCCATTGACCAGTGTTTAAAATTTAGCCAAATTAAATGACTTTATGCTTAAAAAAATACAATAAAAATGTCTACAATAGGTTAAAAAATAAACTTGCTTTCCCTTTAAAGTTTTTTTTCTTACCCCACTGCCAGGTATTTTTTTAAGCATGAAGTCACTTAATTTTGATACTTTTTTTCAGAACACAAGACTTATCTTGTCATTTTGCTTCTCAAGTAATTGAAAAATATTTCTGAAAAATATATCCAAATTAAGTGACTTTATGCTTTAAAAGAAAGAATAAACATCTGCCAATGGTTTAAGAAAAATAAACTTGTTTTCCCTTAATGTACGTTTCTTGTAAGCATAAAGTTAATACATTTTTCAGAAAGAAAGACTCTGTATTTTAATGTATCTTGATTTGATGTTTAGATATTTGTAATGGAAGACAAGACAAAAATACAGAAGATAGGGGTGGAACGGTTCAACTTACGGTTCGGTTTGTATCCCGGTTTTAGAGTCACGGTTTCGGTATGGTTCGGTATGTGCTATGTTTAGGCAAAAACTATACTGTCAAATAAAAATAAAGAAAATAACAATAATCTATCTAACTACAAGCAACAGCACAAATAAATACAATATAGTAAAGATACAAATAAAATAAACAGTGATTTTCAGTTTTTTTTAGGTAGGTCTAACATTAGTTTTTAGATACAGAAATTGAATAAAGAAATGAAATGTAAAACAGCATTGCATATTTGACTCTATAAATTAAAGATTAATCTTTATTAAAGTTACAAAAGCTATTCAATCAAGAGCAGTGAGTGATTTCTTTGTTGTTGCTGTTTGATTAATATGATGGGCATTTTGACAATTTTTGTGTGAATTTGTTCATTTAAACAATACTTCAGAGAGAGCTTAATATTTGCGCATGTTCTGAGACACGGGTTTGCGCGCTTCAGATGAGCGCACGCACAAATCTTCTCATTGCGCGCGCAAGCTCGCGTCTTCTGGATCTTAAATGTTTAAACTGGCAAAGCTTAAATGAGTTTAGCTTAAATACAGATATCAGCGTGTGCTGTTCAGGTCTCACCTGTGCGCGCGTGCTATCAGCACCCGGGTGATGACGGAATAAATGCTCATATTCCAGCATGCGGCATTCGTATTGAACAAGAGTGAATGGTTTGTCCACGTTTTCTTTTTGTTGTTGTTGTAATGTATTGGGAAGCCAGAATGCGCATCCATGAACAGAAACATATATTAGCCGAACCCTGTTTGTTTTATGTGTTATTTATAGCAAACCATATTACAGATGCGTTGTCAGATTAAAGTTAAACCGCGGTCCCAGCGCAAACCGCAAACCATTCAATCCCTAGAAGAAGAACATGTGAAGTCTGCTGATTTACTTATGTGAAACTCACCGTACTGAACCCTTGCTCCAGGTCCGCGGGGTCAATCAAGCTCTGCGTGCTTCGCGCTTTCTCCAGCACCGGAAACATGACTTGAACCCACAGCGTGGAGTGCAGATGCACAATGTCGTGGATGTTGCTGAAGAGTCGAGCGGGCTCCACCTCGAGCAGGAGACTGTTGTCCTGAAGATTCAGCAGGCCGCACAGAAACAGCTGCACAAACAACACAATCAGCATCCAGTTTCATTAGGGACAGTTATTTAGAAAGAGCAACTTTAATTTAATACGTCTTTGAATCTTCTGAAACAGAAAAATGTTCTGATAAAGAGAAATTTAAATGGCTGAAGCGACTTACATCAGTGATGACCCTGAGTTTCTTGATGTATGTAGCCTCAGTTTGGATCAGTTCCCATATCGCCTCTTGCTGTTGAAACTGACGTCGACTTAGACTCTGAAAAAAAGCAGAAAATACTCCGATAAATATCCTTCCTCAGTGACTCTGGGATGCAAAACACAATTGCTTAATGGGTCAACTGAGGGTAATTGGTTATGTGTACATGTGTTTGCTCCAATGATCAATAGATGGAAATGGTTATATATCGTCCCATGGGATTATGTCTCAGGACAGAAGATCAGTCAGTGTGTCGGTACCTCGGGGTCCTCCAGCAGTTGCCTCCAGCTGTCCTCGAGTGTCAAGTTCGGCTCCTCCTCTTCCTCCTCCCAGGAATCCTGGTGGAAGGCGAGCTGAGAAGGAACCTTGGGCAGACCGAACTGTGTGTATGCCTGCAGCTTAGTATGAAGCAGCTCCACGCGGTCCACCTCCTAACACAGACATAAAGCAAATAGAGAAAATGTAGATCCTCTAGGACAGGGGTGTCAAACTCAATTCCTGGAGGGCCACAGCCCTGCAGAGTTTAGCTCCAACCCTAATTAAACACACCTGATCCAGCTAATCAGGTCCTTCAGGCTTATTTGAAAACTAGATTGGTATGTGTGTTGGAGCAGGGTTGGAACTAAACTCAGCAGGCCTGCGGCCCTCCAGGAACTGAGTTTGACACCCCTGCTCTAGGATCCACATTGACTTTAAAACAAATAAATAAAAGAAATACTGTATAATAAAATAACAGTATAAAGTCCATCTTTAAAACATTACCCCTTTCCATTTAAAATAAATTATACTTTATTAACATGTACTTTATATACAGTGGGTACGGAAAGTATTCAGACCCCCTTAAATTTTTCACTCTTTGTTATATTGCAGCCATTTGCTAAAATCATTTAAGTTAATTTTTTTCCCTCATTAATGTACACACAGCACCCCATATTGACAGAAAAACACAGAATTGTTGACATTTTTGCAAATTTATTAAAAAAGAAAAACTGAAATATAACATGGTCCTAAGTATTCAGACCCTCTGCTCAGTATTTAGTAGAAGCACCCTCTTGATCTAATACAGCCATGAGTCTTTTTGGGAAAGATGCAAAAAATAATGTTCTTTTTAGCAACATCATATGACCCCTTTAAGAAATTTAATTTTCTTTTTTAAGAGATTAACATTTATATTCAGCAAGAATTCATTAAATTGATCAAAAGTAGCAGTAAAGACAATGATACCCATATTTCAAATAACTTTTTATTCATCACAGAATCCAGAATTAATTCAGCATTTTAGAATGGTTTCTGAAGACTAGAGTAATGGCTCTGTGTTTTATCACAGGAATAAATTACATTTTAAAACATATTAAAACATTTATTTTAAGTCGTATTAATATTTCACAATGTTAGTTTATTTTCAGATTTTTGATCAAATAAATGCAGCCTTGGTGAGCATAAGAGATTTCTTTCAAAAACATTTAAAAATCTTACCGCCTTCAAATTTTTTAATGGTAGTGTACTAAATAATTACCAAATTCATAATATTAGAAGATATTTCAAAGAATACCAAGGTATTACCATGGCACATGTCCAAAAATCATAGTATCACCATGGTAATTATTCCCAAACTGCCATTATAGTTTTTGTTAATGACAGAACTATTTTAAATCAACAAAACAACTGTAAAGAGTCCCTAACATTAACAAAGTTTGCAATTTATCAAAATCACAGCACAATTCACATCAGCAGACCACCAAAAACTGGCAGACAACTGAGGCGCTGCCTGTCTGTTCCAACAAAACACCCCCGACAGGGTTTATGACACCTAACAAACACCCCTTTCACTAAACGCCTAGTTTATTTTCAGATTTTTGATCAAATAAATGCAGCCTTGGTGAGCATAAGAGATTTCTTTCAAAAACATTTAAAAATCTTACCGCCTTCAAATTTTTTAATGGTAGTGTACTAAATAATTACCAAATTCATAATATTAGAAGATATTTCAAAGAACACCAAGGTATTACCATGGCACATGTCCAAAAATCATAGTATCACCATGGTAATTATTCCCAAACTGCCATTATAGTTTTTGTTAATGACAGAACTATTTTAAATCAACAAAACAACTGTAAAGAGTCCCTAACATTAACAAAGTTTGCAATTTATCAAAATCACAGCACAATTCACATCAGCAGACCACCAAAAACTGGCAGACAACTGAGGCGCTGCCTGTCTGTTCCAACAAAACACCCCCGACAGGGTTTATGACACCTAACAAACACCCCTTTCACTAAACGCCACCTTCTCTTTAACCTCACAATTAAAGCCCATCCATTCATGTCAGTGACCCTCTCTGACAGCCCGTGAGCCACTGGGGCCATTGTCCTGTAATGGGATGGCCGGTGTACTTATGACAACGAGTATTTAGCATTGAGTGCTTCCAAACAATAGAGGCCAGACACAGATGGACTATAGGCTGCCTGTAGTGGCCGCTGGAGATGGTGGTTTGGCCCTGGTTAACCCTTCTTTTGTGAAAAAGAGTCCCAGTGGGACACAAGAACACCCCCTGTCTGTCTTGTTTGGGGGTTTCATGGCTGAATGTGAAAGGGATGGAAGCGTGAAATGACAGTGACAGCTACCGTCTCTATTAGTCATGCATCTGGTGTAAATGCAGGCCGAAACTTTCCAAGAGGGAGTTTTTATTTTTTTTGAGGCTCATGGGATTTTGTTTGTTGTATCGCTTTAGTCACCTATTTAAGGAATAATTCATCCAAAAATGATAATTTGCTCAAAATTGACTCACCCTCAGGCCATCCAAGATATAGATTTAGTTTTTTTCTTCTTTGGAACAGATGTGGAGAAATTTAGCATTACATCACTTGCTCACCAATGGATCCTCTGGAGTGAATGGGTGCCGTCAGAATGAGAGTCCAAACAGCTGATAAAAACATCACAATAATCCACAAGTAACCCACACCACTCCAGTCCATCAATTAACATCTTGTGAAGTGAAAAGCTATATGTTTGTAAGGCATTTTAACTTTAAATCGTCACTTCTGGCCAAAATATGAGTCAGTAATTCATAATAACGCTTCCTCCAGTACAAAATCCCACCTTCTGTTGTCCTCTCACAATGAAATCCACCAACATATTTGTTTAGAGCTACTTTTGGTTATAAATGGTGCTTGATCTGTGCATATTTCTCTCCTGATTGAGACAAAAACACTTTTCACTGGAGAAAACAATACTATGGACGGTGGACTTGTATTTCAGATGAAAGCCACAATTTGAAGTTAAAAATATCTTGATGGATTTGTTTGTTACTGTACAAGCACACAGCTTTTCACGTCACAAGACGTTAACTGATGGATTGGAGTCGTGTGAATTACTTGTGGATTATTGTGATGTTTTTATCAGCTTTTTGAACTCTCATTCCGACGGCACCCATTCACTGCAGAAGATCCAATGGTGTGCAAATGATGTAAAGCTGAATTTCTACAAATCTGTTCTGATGAAGAAACAAACTCATCTACATCTTGGATGGCGGGTGAGTACATTTTCATAAACCGTAACATACAATTCCAAGTTTATTTGAAACTAGATTATGGCGCAACCTACTATAAACATATTTCCACAGCTCCCAGTTTGAGTTTCGGTTTCTTTGGCTCATCTTTACATGAGATCGTTTTACTGGAAATCACACCATGGAAAGTTGCACCATCACATCCTGCTTTCCATAAACTTCCTGAGGTTTTCAAGATGAGCGAGATAAGGTTTACCTTTCCAGACCCAGCGCCGAAGAACACGCTGATCCGATTGGTGGCACGGTTCTTCCAGTTGTCTGGTCCGGCGGCCACACCGGGCAGCGAACCTCCTGGAGGCACGCTTGGTAAAGACCCGCCTAACATGGCCAGAGTGTCCGGGGACGGGATGTTGGCATCGCCCAGAAACTCCGTCATGTTCTTCCGCCGACGGGCCTGACCCTGTGAGGAGGAAGAGATGGAAAATTATAAGACCTAGGTGGGAATAACAAAATGTTTACAAAAGCGGAAAGATAGAGGTTTGTGAGAAGGATATCAACCAGTATGTCAAGGACAACAGACCGAGAGATAGGCGAGAGACCGTTATCAGTAACAATACCCTACAGAATGAGGGGGGGGAGGTGAGAGAGGTAAACAAGAGATTTAGAAAAAGATTGAGAGAGACAGGTGGGGTGGAAGTAAATAATGTAAATGTACCAGCATTCTTCTAAAGATAACAAACCACAACTACAAAACAAAATAAATTGGAAATAAGGGTTGGCACACATTTGTAATCACAATATTTTTTAAAGTTAAAACCTGACCTAGAAATAGTGCAGAATAGTAAACATTTCTAATTTCACATCATACAATCTCTTTTCTGTTTGAGTTTTTTTTTTTATGTTTTAGGTTTAAATACAGAGTTCTGGCATGAAACTCTAGATGGCACAGTCCGATAGGTCTAACTCAATCTGACCTAATAACATCATTATTATATTTAAATATAAAAAAATTTAAATTATATATGAATAACAAACTATTAACTGAACTAATTACCTAAACATAGAAAACTGTATATTTTCTGATTAGATTTTTCAACTACTTCAGCTTTATCATATAAATACATAAATATATTTATTTAAATAAATGTATAATCAAATAAATACATACATATGTATGTTTATTTTCTGTTTAGATATTTCCTGTTTTTTTTACTTTTTAAGCTTTAATTACAATATAAATATGAATAAATGATCTATTTATATACACACATATACAGACAGGAAAATACTGAATAATTGAAAAAATAATAATTTAACTAGAATTAGTTGACTGTAGTGAGTTTTTTCTTTGCTCTTAAATCAGACTTCTTCATCACAAATTATTCATGAATATTACCATTTTAGCATTTAAAATGACATATCGCCCAACCCTAGCTTGAAAAATCAGGGCTCCCGCAAAGAGATGACATTAACAGAAACAGTAATGCATTATGATTCATACCGATTTTTCTAAACAATAACATCCTGCTAAATGTTACAATTTCCCCTTTACATCATACCAAAGTCAAGAAGGTCAGCAACCCTGCTCAGAAAGATCAAGACAGCTATTGTTTCATAAGCAATTGTTCTGCTAGAGAGCATTGCAACATCTTTCTACTTAGACACACTCCCTCTTACGAGCTGCAGCGAGTTAAAAAAAAACAAACGGCTGTATAGTATCTAAGGAAGTAGTAATCTTGCTGAGCGGGAGGCAGACGGGCTTGTTGACCCTTCGCCAGGGTGCAGGGAATTCCATTGCCCTGAGTGCCGTTACCCACTAACAACTCCTGCAAATTCAAGAGACTGCTACGACATTTTTGGGGAATGCACAAAAAACATGAAAGGTCTGAAGACAAAACAATGGAATTCCCTAAACAAACACGAGTGAAACTGATACCTGCCAAAATAACAGAAGTATTTGATTTGAACACTTCAGAGACTTGTGCAGGTGTTTCATACAATTAAATGCATTTCTAATAAAGTATATATTACTATATGTTAAGACTTTTCTAAATGTTTTTGAAAGAAGCCTCATATGCTTACCAGTGCTGCATATATTTGGTAAAAAATACAGTAAAACAGGAATGTTGTGAAAAATGATTACTATTTAAAATAACTGCTTTCTATATTAATATATTTTAAAATGTAATTTATTTCTGTGCGGTAAAAAATACAGTAAAACAGGAATGTTGTGAAAAATGATTACTATTTAAAATAACTGCTTTCTATATTAATATATTTTAAAATTTTATTTATTTCTGTGATGCAAAGCTAAAATTTCAGCATCATTACTCTAGTCCTCGGTGTCACATGATCCTTCAGAAATCATTCTGATATGCTGGTTGACTACTTAAGAAACAATCATTATTTATGTTGAAAAGGTTGTGCTGTTTAATATTTGTGAAAAAACAAACACTTTTTTCAGGATTCTTTGATGGATAAAGTCCAAAGATCACCATTTATTTGAAATAGAAATATTTAACATTATAAATGTCTTCACTGTCACTTTTGATCAACTTAATGTGGAAAAAACTTATTAAATCTTATCAATATAATTTTAATAAAACTTGCTATTGCTTAATTGAATTATGGCTAACATGTTTACATGATATACATAAAAAATATGGCTTAAGTTACCTTTCAAACCATTGCTGAGCTTCACAAACAACTAAATTTACTACCAAGCCATGTACTGTAACACCCTCCAAAGCATCTATATGGGCTATTTATAATTCTATAAGATTCCTTTAAAATCTTTTCTCTGTTGGCAGGGCAAATAATGAACATCCCTGCAATGGAGGAAATAAAAGAATGGCGGATTGGCCACTATGCCCCCCTTGCTAAATTTAGAACAGAGGCAGAGAGACAGGCAGATGATGAGCTTTGATGAGGGGATTTTTGCGGAATCTGGGGTGAAAGGATGAGGACACAGATGTCAGGAAATGTCCCTACTTTGAGGAGGATGGACAGTGGACATATGACTGCTGGTTATAACCACACTACCAGCACTAGGGATGAAAATTCAAGACAGAAATGGACTATTGGCACAACATTAGAAGTTACTGTCCATTTTTATGACTGTTTTATGATTTTATCATGGGTTTTTATTTTATTACACACAACCAACAAAGAAAGTACTGTATAAACATCAATGAGTAACACAAATGCCACATCAAAAGGAATCCTTCTGTTGAAAGCCACACATCTATAATTTACATGGATCGGTAAATCAATATTTAGGTTTCTTCCACCACTTGATTCCACTTACAAACAACACTCTTGATAAACTTTACAGAGCACCAGTAAAGCAAATAATTTATCCAAAAGCTAAAAAATTTGTTCAAACTCATGCAATGACACCCACTTTCTGATCAGCTGTAACCAGCAATTCTCATTCTCTGTGGACAGACTGAATGGCCAACTAATTTATGAAGCGGAACAGGGTTCCTAGAGCGTCTGATCTACTCACCATGGAAGCGAGCGGCATGTCAAATGAGAGGTAGACCATGGTAATCTCTCAGCCGAGTTCACAGAGCCTGACCCATGCTAGAGCCAGCTGCTACGATCACTCAATCTCCTCTCTTCAAACGCTCACAAAAACACCAACAGATAGACAAGTTCTGTAGACCCTGCAACTCCTGGATGGGTGTTAAAAGAGTTCTTGAAATAATACAAAAATAATAAATGACTATTTGTAACTCAGCGCCCCTTAAGTTCCTTCTAAAAATATGAGGTGCATCAGGGCTCCCTACGAGGTCCTTTCTAGTTTCCCAATGGTTCTCAACCTGCAATGAAAGGTAAAGCTGTCCAACTGAGCCTGTCTGCCTGCATTACTGAATAGGACAGCCCAAACGTCATGGCAACTAGGAGGATCCTGTCCCATTGTGCGGGACAGGAAAAAGAGGTGTGGCTGCTTAAAGACAGAGGGTCACATGTAAAGAGGGAGGGGAGAAGAAGATAGCTTGCAGGGTCCCAGGAACACATCCTGGTGCCTCAAAACAGCCAACCTTTGGTTTGGCAACATATTTTTCATTTCAAAGTTTTCTAAAAATAATTTACTTTGGTCCTTGTGTGCAGAAAAAAAAAACAATTACACATTTAAGAAAAGTACATTTAAGACTATTACAAACAGCTTAAAATCATATTTTACATTACAAAACTGTTACTGCGAGTATATTCATTTAATCCATTTAATGATTTAGTCTATCATCATAAGAGAGAGGTTCTGATGATCCTCTGGATTAACGATAAAACGAAAGTGACAGCAGCATGGCATTCCTGTACCTTGAATGATTTCCAAGCATCCCATTCTTCCTTACTGTAACAGGGAAATAATCTCTACAATATGAAACTTTGGGGAATCCCAGACTATAGTATGTGCTGCAACAAGTCTTGAATTTCTGCATCATTATTATGTATCCAAACAAGCCATGGCCTACCTAATGACGTGTAAGCTCTACTTTTACATGAAATAAACAAGTTCATCATCTTTAATGAAATGAGTGGATGATACTCCTTAACTGAGCTGCTTAAAAAATGAATCCCAGCCCTGGACTTACAGGTTTAGCACATTAATAACTCATTAGAGGGCATGTATGCATAACCTGATGTATACTGAAATTATATATAATAATAAATGTAATATATAATAACTCTATAATGATAATACATATAATGTTCTATAAATCCTTAGAGTCAACATAAACTGCTCACAATCCATTTACCTTAGTAATGTAATGTCTAGAGTGATATTCAGAGAGACAAAATGTAGGGCGGGACTGGTCTTTAATGAATCGAAGACCAGAAAAAGGCAATAAATTCATTTTATTATAATGCTGACTAAAGAAATCTTCAATATTTGAATTACACACTTTGTTCCTTATGATTTTAGGGAATATTTAAAAACAGGAAAAGACTTAAACTACAAATTAATTTCTTAAAAATGTAAACTACATAAAAAAATAAAAACTACATATAAATATATATACACATACATATACGGTATATATATATACACGTACATATACATATACGGTATATATATATACACGTACATATACATATACATATACGGTATGTATATATATACACGTACATATACATATACGGTATATATATACACGTACATATACAGTATATATATATACACATACGGTATATATATATATATATATACACATACATATACGGTATATATATACACGTACATATACGGTATATATATATATATATATATATATATATATATATATATCATTAAAAAAATTAATTAAATCATATTTACTTCCCTCAATGGATGCACAGAAATAAAATAAAATAAAATTCCCTCATTGGATGCACAGATGTTTACCCTCTAAGTGCTATGAATGAACTTTAATAACTCCTAAATCATATTCAATGTTTAGCAGTCAGCTGAGGAGTTTACCACTGGTTGAGTTTACCAGCACTCAAATCAATTCCTCTTCAACCTAGTTAAAATATTACTGCTTACCAAAACATATTCCTAAACTTTCCTGTCCGAGACCCTGATTCCTGTCAACAACAGACTGACCACTGGGAACTGATGCATGTAGCTGCCTTTTTACTTAAACCTTCTCTAGACAACAAAGTTCAGCTGAAGAACATAAACCAGTGTGAAGATAAGAACAGCTGCGGTGAAGATAAGACCAGCTTTTGATCAAGCTTTGAATAATGATGAAACAAACAAAGGGAAGTGGAAGAACAGTTTAAGTGACCAACACTTACGCCACAAAAACATGTTAGACAAACACCATTCTGCCAGGTCACATTTCATCTAACTTTACCTTGAGTGTCAACACAGGACTAGTCTCAGGGCCAACAACACCCACAATGTTACCCATTTCAATTAGTCAAAGCAGAGACAGAACAAAGAGCCATTGAAGCTTAAGGACAGACGATTAATCAGTGATCAAAACCACGATACGACCTTATCGTCTGACGAGATAACCGTGTCTAGCACAGGGGCCTAAACTTGTGTCATCAGTTAGCGGAATGATGCTAACGGCTTTCCATTACGTGTACAATCAGCTTCCATTACACAGATACGTAGCATCTTCCCACTCAATACAAACATTTGCTCAATGAGAAATACAGTGGTGTGCAATCAAAATGATGCTATAGAGAAGTTTAATAATTGACGAAGAATTCATTAAAACATGAATGCTCAAAAAGCTAGAGAGCAAAAAACTCATAAATGGTGCAGCATTGCTTTACCTGGCACTTTGTTGGCGATGGACTTTTGAGAGACGCTTCACCAGACAGACTTTCAGGATTCATGTGGAGGAGATCCCAACTGTGCCATGAGGACAGACGCCCAAAACGTACCATGATCCAGCCTGGATGACCTCTTCTCAAACACTAAAGTGCACGTCCTACTCTAAACTTCAGCAGTCAACATCCAGAGAAGAGGCAAAAATGAAGAGACAAGCTAGAAATTCCCCACATGTGCTCAAGGTCTGGAGGACAGCGAGTAGTTTTTAAGCTTTTGCTTTGTGACTTCATCAATCTACTCCTCCCATCTCCTCCAAAGTCAGTTTCCACATCACGGCACACAACAATCACACACTAGATGCTGACCCCTGACCCCCAGCAGACACTCACAAGATCACTTCCTTACAGTACGGAAGTATTAGGTAAGTAGGTGAGCGAATATAGGTCATGTTTCACCACAACGTCAAGAAATTACATTTGATTGTCAGCACATTTTCATCACAATTAAGCATTTTCTAATTACTATAACTAAAAATATTGCACTTATTTCTGTAATTAAACAAAGATTTAAATTGTGAAGTACTGCAATCATTGTAGTATTTGTTTGTTGCACAACTGTATGATTGCTAGATAAATAAATAAATAAATAAATACATTATATATATATATATATATATATATGGTTCATGCATTAATATTATAATGGTAATATTTGCTGATCATGCAACCTTTATGCTAATTTAAAAACAGCTAAAAGGAAAAATGTCTAGATATTATGATGAGCATTTTGAGGCAAAACTAGATAAACTGTCATAAAATAATCCTAAAATTGGCTTCTTTTTGTAAAAATATTTTCCTTTATGTAACCGATTAACACCAAATCATTTTTGCAAGAAAAGGGTGGTTTTGTCGACATGGGTATAAAAATAAAAAAGCAGTATTGACAGACAACGAATCCATTACATAGCAGCATTCAGAGTTCACATTACAGACACTACTAATTCTCAATTTTAAGGTGATTTATGATTTATGCTTTCCACACAATGTGTGCTAAGAAATCTTACAACATTTTAAATTCACCCCACTAGTTTCCCATGAAGATAAGACCCATTTTTTGCAAAAGTCGTGCTTTGTTCTATGGTCTTCGAACACTGGGTGTTAATGGTCAGAAACTAATTGCATGGTAATTGAGTTAACTTCACAAGAGCATCAATCACATGTGGGGGTTTGCTGCGTCAAGAGCTCTTAACAGAGGAGTGCTTTGTTGATATCCCAGGTACTGTAAATAAATGATTACTACTGTTTGCATTGGACCCTTGCTTAATGAGAGAGATTGAGAAACACAAATCTGCTATATTTTTTTCCTAAAGCTTGCAAGAGTTATACACACCTTAACATATCAAACAACTTGATCCTTTCCTTTAAAGAGGGAAACCGATGCAGATTAAATCTGTCTGCTCCGACACTTACCTCTACGCTGTGATATTAATACACTTTTGAACCAGTCTCTTATCAGAGGTCAAATAGGAACAGGAAAAGGCTCATTTCCTGCAGTTAGTCGCAGCCGACAGATGCTGTGCAGTTTATCCAGACCTTTGATATTCCACTGACTAAGTTACATTTGATCAAACACACCGTTTCCTTATTTAACACTCCTCTGGCAGCTTTTGATGCCATTTTGTTGACAAAACTCTGCGGTCTCTGAAGACAAATGTTTCTTAAAGGCCAAATATTTACATTAATCACACCAATTTGATAACATTTTGAAATACTAGCTTCTGTATAGCTATTGATTCTTTTGCAAGCTAATGAAAATAATGCAATATGTATGTTACAATACAAAGTAAGCCTCATTGGAAACAGCTAAATAAATAAATCAAACAATGAATAAACGATCGAACGAACGCAAATCCGGTTGAGCCATTTAGCATCTCATAGGAGACAAATCAGTATATCCAAAAATGTAATTATAAACCACTACAACAAGAACAATTATTATTATTATTATTAATAATAATTATATTAATAATTACATTTTTGATTTATTATTTCATTAGCACTACTACTACTAATAATAATAATATTTTTTATTATTATTTATATTATTGTATATATTTATTATTGCAATTTATTATAATAATTCATTATTATTATTATCATCATTAGTAGTATTAGAAGTAGTAGTAGTAGTAGTATATATGCATATATAGAAGCTGGAAAATTTCTAGTTGCTGGAAAAAGTTCCCCCAAATGTTATGGGGGTTAAATAAGATAAAACATAAAACCAAGTGGCATTTATTTTAAACCAAAAAACCAAGCACATTTTCAAACTACATATTTTGCAAAAATATGTTTGTTAGAAGTTAAATTATTAAATTGAAAAACAGTTATTTTTTGAATAACAGAAAAAAATATCCTGAAGCATTTGAGTGCAGATGCCACTTGGTTTGTCATCTAATGCAATGACATTCAGACATTATAGATAAAGAGTTAGTAGCTGGAGATGTCTGGCATACACAACATGACCAAGATTGACTAAATCCATCATAATGACACATTCTCTGTGCCGCTGCGCAGTGGGGGCCCCTGAGGGCCACGGGAACTTCTGATCTAATCACCTGAAGTGTTGTGTAATACACCTCTCAGGTCATTAGACAGGTGAGATCGCTCTACTATGTGTCTGTGTGGCTGAATGGTGCAGCCCAAATGCCAGCTAGCATTATCAGTCTGAGGCTATTTGACTAATGCAACAGAGCCGGAAGTTAAAGGTGAAGAGGAGAGGCCTGAAGTCGAGGTCTCTGAGGTGAGGGATGAATCTTACGCAACAGGACATGCTTAAAGAAACAGAATTTTAGCGTGCATTTAAAACTAAACACCAATGGCAACCACATTGTGCTTATGCATATTTATACACAACCACTAGAGGGCCGTCATATTTAGGAGAGTTGATGTCAAAAGAAGGGCCGGATCAAAGTTGCAACTGCAAAAACACGACTTTCACCTGAAAACCTGCTTTCGTGAGACACTCGTCTTTCAGCTCCTGGGAGCGTAAAAGTCACGGCGCTACATCAAACGCTCACGCTTCAAAGGTCACTCCCCCACCGGGGCGGATCTGGCCAATCAAACCTCAAAGAGGAGTCCTGGTGTCACCACCGCACCAATAATCCCAGGGGTGATGGGTTCCTTTCTAAAGGTCAGGCTTTGGTGAGGGGGCAAGACACAGTGGGTGAGTTACCACATACAGGTCAAACGCGCTCACAGACAAAACCCAGCAGCTCTCATAAAAATTCCAACGGAATAGCTGGCAGATGAGCTGAGAATTCCATCAGCGGGAAACGAGGAGGTCGGAGGACAATAGATCACTGCTACTGTCAGAACAATCACAACATATGATATTATCTATCTATCTATCTATCTATCTATCTATCTATCTGTCTATCTCTATCTATCTATCAATCTGTGTATGTCTGTCTATCTATCTATCTATCTATCTATCTGTCTGTCTGTCTGTCTAATTCTGCAAGGACACATTAAATTGATTAAAAGAGACAAAGACTTATGTTACAGTTCTTTTAAATTGTAAAAAATATTTCACAATATTAATGTTTTTACTGTATTAAATAAATGCAGACTTGGTGAGCATAACAGTCTTCTTTAAAAAACATTTTTAAAAAAATCTTACCGACCAAAACTTGTAAATTCTTTACAATTCTTTGCTGTGTTTTGACCAAAAATATTTTACTACAATCTTGACAGAACTAAAATATAATATTTTGTAAATAAATAAACATTATTATTATTATTATAAAAAAATGTAATACTTTTTTTCACAACCTTGATGGCCATTTAATTCATTTATTATTTTTTAAATAACAAATTACTTAAATCTATCAGAATGTTTCTTGATCAAGTCAAATTTAATGATAAAAAGTTGATACATGAAATGTAAAATAATATTTTTTTGTGAAACATTTGCGTTACATCGTGCTATTTGCATATAATGAAAAACTAAAACGGGAATTGCGTAACGGAGTGATAAGGAATGCCCTGCTGGAAAACAAGGGGGTGGTGGACCTTACAAATTTGGAAATTGATACCACGATGCAAACTCATGCTGCTCATTATCAAACAAATGTGTGAATCCAAAACCACTAGCCTTAAACGACACCAGTATTGACGTCTGTGAAAGCAGAAACAGAAATAACAGCCATTCTTTGTATTAAAATCGATGGAAAAAATTGCACACCTTTTCTAAACAAGCTGCATAATTTGACGTACAGCATCTTTCCTGAGTTTTTATTCCTTCTCCAAAGAAGAAACCGTAATTACTACAAAACCTCAGCAGAGAATTTTCCTTTTTGGATTGCAAATGAACCTTTTATCACAAATTTAAAAAATAAAGTGTAAATCTAATCCCAGGTCTGATTAGTAAGATTCTGCGTTTTTTCCAAAAGACCAGTGTTACAGAAGAACTAGAAAAACAAACCCGGGTCTGATGCATAATACCTACTCGTCCAACACGTGTAGACTTGTTTTATGCCGTTACGTAACCTACATCCACACAACGCCAAGCAAAGCCTGATGGGATGACACAGCCTAGACCTGAAAGCTCTGTTCTCAAGTTTTTATTACTAAGCCTGACGATTCAACTTCAAATCACAGTAAAAACCCACGAGGTGCATCGACAGGCCTCTGCCTTCAATCCTACAGTCTGCACTCATCTCCGAGGCCTGCATGGATATGTTTGTACACGCACACAGGAGTACGTTCAGGCTTGTCTTTCCATGAATCCAGCTTTACTGAGTATCACGGTGCAGCTGGGGAAATCCAACCCCATGATGTTGAAAGAGTCACCAGTCACTTCTACAGAAAAGAGCTAAAAACCAAACAATCGCCAGCATCATTCAGAGGGTCAGAGGGCCATATGTGGCGGAGGATGCACTCAGTAAGCTTCCTGTATGAGGTCATGTGTTATGCTTAAGATACACCAAGCTGGCACCTTAAAAGGAAGTTGAAGTGGGACTGAGGTGTTAAGAAATCAAGAAAGAGAGGGACGCATGAATTTAGAGCCAACAAGGTCAGCAAACATGCTTATTTTACACACAAATAGATTAGCCAGTCATAACAGAGATCATTTATGTATAGAAGTCTCAAAGTGGCAAAAAAGGAGCCTGTTGACTTTTAAAGGGATGGAAAATGGTATTGGTAAAACTAAATAAGGGCTAAAAAAATGCTATAAGGACTTGGTGTAAAAAATAAAATGTGATTACACTAAAATAGATATTACACGAAATGAAATGAAATAATCCCCTACTATCGATAGGACAGAAAATGGTCTTGTAAAATTCAATTATGATTAAAAACACAAACACTAAAACTGTAAAAAAAAAAAATTTTTTTAAATTAAAAGCTGAATGAAATATGTAAAAAGTCAAAAGAAAAAAAAGAAAACGCACATAAGGCCATGTTTCTAAAACAGATGACATAAAATAAAAATAAAAATAAAATAAAATAAAATAATCCCCTACTATCGATAGGACAGAAAATGGTATTGTAAAATTCTATTATGACTAAAAACACAAAAACTAAAATTGTAAAAAAAATAAATAAAAGCTGAATAAAATATGTAAAAAGTAAAAAGAAAAGAAGAAAAAAAGAAACCGCACATTTGGCCATGTTTCTAAAACAGATGACATAAAATAAAAAAATAAAAAAATAAAAATAACCCCCTACTATCTATGGCTATACCTGTGGCTGAAAATGGTCTAAAGCTAAATACTGTAAGAACTTAGTGTAAAAAATAAAATGTTTGGGGGGAATTTAAAAATCCATAAGCACACTAGGCCATGTTTCTAAAACAGATAAGACAAAATCTACAAAATAAAATACAATAATCCCCCACACTATCTAGGGGGAACACTATAAGGACTGTAAAAAAAGGCAGTCAACAATGAAAAATAAATAAATACAACCCATAAGCATATTAGGCCATGTTTCTAAATGGATTTATAACACAAAAATTAAATAAAATCTAAGGGGCAAACAATGGTCTTGTAAAACTAAATTACGACTAAAAACCTTAACCAACACTGTAAGTATTATATGTAACATATCGGCATCCATTTGAACATTAGGCCATGTTTCTAAAACAGATTTTTAAAATGTAATTTACTTCATGACACAAACTGGCTTTTGAAAGGCATGAGTGGCTGTACACAGAAAGCAGCAGCAGCAGCACTGACCAGTATGTCAGCGCCCTCCCGGCGCGGCAGGGACCCGTGCTCGGCCCTCTCACTGCCCGGTGTGAGGATGTAGACGCTGCCCCCTCCTGACGGCTTCATGTTGGGTAGACTGAGAGAGCGCAGATCCTTCACGCTCTGCTCCACCTTCAGCTCATCGCCGGGCCGAGCTGCACAAAAACAACCTTTGTGAGAAATACTCATTTAATCGGATGAATGTGAACAAATAATGTTCTTATTCTGAAAACACTGATTATGAAATAGATCACTGCAAAAGAAATCAAATGACTTTAAATGTCAAATCCTAATAAATAATAACTTTAACTGTGGAGCACATGGCTTTGAACGGCTATTTGCATTTATAAATCAGAATTTTAAATATGACATTAAATAAATCACTATTTTAAATAATGGCATACAAATATTTCAAATATGACATACCAACATTACAATTATAGATTATTATTGTTATTATTATCATTGATAATAATAATAATAATAGTGATATATTAATATCCTTATGCTTTTGTTATTTTTAAAAGGAATAATTCCTGTTAAATTCAATAAAAAAATAAACATTTAAAAAAAAATTGATTTAAATTAAACAATTAAATAAAATAATTAAAAAATACAAATAAAGCAAGACCAACACTACAAGGGATTATTGTTTGTTAAATATTACCACCAAATATTCATCACTGAAATCCGCTGTTAGTATTAATAAAAGTACCAGAAGGTCTTCAACAGAGCAGATTTTCAGCATGAATGAAACTCTTCAGTCCGGCTGCTAATGTCCCAATCATTTTAATGCTAACCCTCTCTTCGTTCTCACGTCACAGGCTGTGTATTACGCAAGCGGCCATCCAGCACCCGTGGGATGCCTGTGTCGGCGTGTGTTAAAGACATGGGGATGGGGATTTGTAAAGACAGGCACATGGCTGTATAATCAGGAAAAGCGTCGTGTGAATGTGATGATCTACTTGAAGACACAGCACGTCGCTGTGAGGCTCCTTTAGATGCATAACAACTCTAATGAAGTGTAATCGGTCACACCTCATTTCCTGGGAAACTGTCTGGTTCTGTGGACACAATGACGGCTGTGTTGTGTAATACAGAGATTTGGTGTATGTTTTGAACTTCAATGCTGTAAATGTGTAGGAAGAAAGGGTTATCGAAATGCTGACTGCAAGACTGAAGCGATAAGTTGTCACAGTGATTAGCTGGAAACGATGCGGATGAGAAGCAGCTGGGCACCGCAGAGGATGCGTCACGCTTCAGACTCTTACCTTTCACTTTGAGGTAATGTCCTCCGAAACGATACGCCTCAAAGTGGAGTGAGAGTGGAGTGTTGGACTGGTCCAGGAACAGATCCACTCGGGATAATTCAATGCCCTTGCGCTCAAAAATGGGTCCGAGCACCTCTCTGAAGAACAATAAAATGAGCAAATGAGCTTCACAGATAAAATGAACAGTTATGGAAATTTCCGATCAAATTAACACCCATTAAAAAAGATTTAGATATAAAAGCTGTAAGAAGAAATTGTGCTTTTATTTGGAAAGCTGGCATTAAATACTCCTTTCCTATGGTATGGCATGTTATAGTCTTTCTAAAACTATTTTTTTTTACTTATTTTTATAACGATTTTCGATGACATATTGAGATACTACATGCAACATTTGTACTTTTAATATTAAAAAATACTTTTAACATTGCAAGGTTTAAAATAAACTATAGTAAAGACTATTCCTTACACACTACAGTTCAAAACATTTCTTAAGAGGCTGCATTTATTTGATCAAAAATACAGTAAAAAAAACAGTAATACTCTGAAATATTATTCAAGTTGTATATTTGAATGGATATTCATAAGTAATTTATTCCTGATGCAAAGCTGAATTTTCAGCATCATTATTTCAGTGTCACATGATCCTTCAGAAATCATTCTAATATAATGATTTGCTAATCAAGAAACATTTCTTATTATTATCATTATTGAAAACAGTTGTGCTGGCTGTTTTTTGTGAAAAACGGATACTTTAAAATTAATCCTGGACTACTGCTCAAAATGATAAATTAATATAAGGACTGCTACAAAAAAAACCAAACAACAACAATAAGCCACAGTTCACAGGACAAGCTGTTGTCATTCCATCCTGACGGATGACAGCTAAGTGGAATCCCGGAAAATAAACCGTGGAACTTTGACCAATGAGAGAACAGTTTACTCACGCGTGACTTGTATTAACAAATTTGGTCCATTTAGAAACTTTGCCGTGTGAAAGCGAACTACACCAAGAATAAAAAGCAACATTGAAATAATTTTAATCCCTGTTTCGGAACAAAGCACCCTTAATTTCTTTATTTTCAAATGCAAAACTATTGTGCTTTTATTTTTTTATTGGAAACCATCAGAGTCCTTAAAGCTTCTCTTTTGTTGACAATGGACGGTTTATAAGCACTTCTTCCCTTCTCATATTTGGGAAGATGGTTGGTGCATGTTTCGCTCCTGCACATTATGGCCCGGTTTCACAGACAGGGCTTAGACTAAAACAGGATTAGGCCATAGTTCAATTAGGACAAGTAATTTTTATAAACGTGCTTAGGAAAAAAACATTACTGGTGTGCATTTTGAGACAAAACAAAGGCACTGATATATTTTAAGATCAGTCAGTGCAAGTTTCTTTCAGTTGAAACAGCTCAGATTTTTAATTTAATTTTAGTCTGGGACTAGGCTTAAGCCTTGTCTGTGAAACCGGGGGTAAAAGTGCCCCAAAATCACAGTGCTTGCAGAGATGAATTGGTGTTGTACTTTTACTACAAAGTGAGCCACTGAAAACACTGGATCATCAGCTGCTCGCGTGTAAATGAACACAGTACCGCGCTACACTTTAAACTTGCATTGCATATATTTATTTAATTCACAGCCTTTACAAAATGAATGTTTATTCTGCATGCAGCTATTATGATGACATGTTGAGATATTGCATGAAATATTTGTACTTTTTTATAACTAAAAAAGATAATTTTTACATTACAATATTTAAAATAAACCATAGTGAAGGTAAAAAATATACACTTTTACTTATACACTACAGTTCAAAATATTTTTTTATTTAGTAGTATTACGCTCACAGAGGCTACAGTTATTTGATTAAAAAAAAACAGCAAAAACAGTAATATTTTGAAATATTATTACAATTTAAATTAACTGTTGTCTACTTGAATAGATTTTAAAATGCAATTTAATCCTGTGACGCAAAGCTGAATTTTCAGCATCATTACTCCAGTCTTCAGTGTCACATGATCCTTCAGAAATCATTCTAATATGCTCCTTTGCTGCTGAAGGCACATTTCTTCTTCTTCTTATTATTATTATCAATACAGCCATATTGATTTATTTCCATTGCTCAATTTCAGATTGTCCATGTGCATTTTGCTCTCGTTCAGGTATGCTAACACTTCATGCATGTCAGCTTGATTCATAAAAACATTTAGAATTTCTCATCACTTTTTTGTGCCTTTCTTGGTGTGTATAGATTCCATATAGTTATTTGAATGATGTGGGAAGGTTGTGAATCACAGACTGACCCTCGTTCAGTGCTTCCTTCTTCGTCTTCATCCAAGTCTGAAGGGGGGCTCGTGCGAGGGGGACAGGAACGCGTGGACACATTCTTCAGTGTCACATGATCCTTCAGAAATCATTCTAATATGCTCCTTTGCTGCTGAAGGCACATTTCTTCTTCTTCTTATTATTATTATCAATACAGCCATATTGATTTATTTCCATTGCTCAATTTCAGATTGTCCATGTGCATTTTGCTCTCGTTCAGGTATGCTAACACTTCATGCATGTCAGCTTGATTCATAAAAACATTTAGAATTTCTCATCACTTTTTTGTGCCTTTCTTGGTGTGTATAGATTCCATATAGTTATTTGAATGATGTGGGAAGGTTGTGAATCACAGACTGACCCTCGTTCAGTGCTTCCTTCTTCGTCTTCATCCAAGTCTGAAGGGGGGCTCGTGCGAGGGGGACAGGAACGCGTGGACACATTCCGCGCCAGGATAGAACCTGACGACACAGATTTAACGCAAATCTGATCTTACATGCTTCACTCCTGACAGAAATGTCCGCTTCATAATAGTAAATCATGAATTAACCATATAATGGTGCAGGGATGGTGTACAAATAAAAAAAAACATTATAAAACAAATTCTTCTAGATTCATCAAAAAGAAAAAATACAATATTTATAATATTTAAAAAGAAAAATATATAATATTAAAAAATTCAAAATATAATATCAAAAAGATGAAGTATTTTTAATTATTATCAAAATAAATTAATATCAATTAAATCAATTATCAACCTTTTATACTATTTATATTCAGCATCTGTTGTTGGGTGATTGACTTTTACTGGTAGTTATTAGTTTATAACCTGTTTGGCAGAGGGTCACATAAATGTGTTTGTGCCTGCAGGGCCGTTTACCTTGTGGCTGTACGTCGAAGCGGAGATGCCTGTCAAAGTGCATGCTGTCAGACTCATCCAGGTGACAGCGAGAATCACATGACTCGCACAGGTGCAGGGGGCTTTTACTGTTCAGTTCCTGGCAGTCGGGATGATGACACACCTACAGGAACAGAGAGAGAAATCAGACATCAGACGCTTTGAGTCACTCAGGGTCAGGTTCATCGCACGTATGCCATTTCTGCTGCTGAAGTCACTCTGTCGGTTTTGAACTTTCTCTTCTGACAGTTCACAACATCATATACAGGCTCAAATGCAACCATACACAGACAAACATGACCAAAGGAAATCGTTTAGACCAAAACACAGAGGTGAATGGCTTAGAAGAATTCACATGCCATGGTATTTACACGGTACTCCAAGGCACTTTCAAGAATACCACGGTACATTTGCAAAAACCATTGTTTGTGATATCATTTACCATGTTTTTGGACATGTACTATGGTAGAACCAAGATATTCCAAGATACAACTTTTCTATTAGAATATAATTTAAAATGTAAATATTTCTGTGATGCAAAGCCGAATTTTCAGCATCGTTACTCCAGTCTTCAGTGTCACATGATCCTTCAGAAATCATTCTATATTAAATTCTTGTTATCAGTGTTATATTTTTCAAGATTCTTTGATGAATAGAAAGTTCAAAAGAACAGCATTCATTTGAAAGGGGAATCTTTTGTAACATTATACATGACTTTAATGTCCCTTTTGATCAATTGAATGTATCCTCGCTGAATAAAAGTATTAATTTCTTCCAAAGAAATCTTACTATCCCCAAATATTTAAATGATTATCTATTTAAATATACAGAAAAAAAATAGTATGAACTTTTAGATAGTAGAATGCTCCAAATATTCAAGCAAAAAGTCATGTGAATCAACTAAATCAAGCTACAGTTGCACAAGCAGATCTGAAAAGTTATAATCCACGAGAAAACCAAGAACCACAACTAGCTTATTGTGCATACTGTACACCTTCGTGTCTGAAGCTTGGCGTTTTACATAAAAGCCTCGACTGCCACACCTACTCAAGCTTAATCCAAATCCCTCCGAAATGACTCATACTGAAACATATCAATCAGAAGACCGTCCCCTCCTCTTACCTTCCATATCATGGGATGTGTGCAGGCCGCCCCATTTGTTGGACACCGGTCCATGGAGGCAAAGGTTAGCGCTTCAGTACAGTCACACACCCCAAAACCTCACGGAAGGGTCCCAATTCATCCCCTTCGCCCAAAGAACCAACAAGATTTGGTCCAATTAATCTTGGCCCACCCCCTCGGTGTCTAGTCAAGTTAAGCGCTCATGGGGGCAGGGCAGTTTTCGGGTAGTCCTGGTCTTCCCCAACAACCAAATCAGTCTTCAGATGTCCAAAACCCCTCTAATCTGAGGAGCTAATCATCTGTGCGCTCTCGTTAACCCATCTGATGGGGCGGTGGAGATTAGATTTGGCTCATCTCTTTCTCAGACTGGACTCCACCTCAAAAGGAGGAAGAAAGGCAGTCTGGGCTCCATAAAGTTTTTAAATAGCGCTTGCTTTTAACTGGGCCTTGTTGTCTGTAATAGGCATGACATGGTGTACCACAATGAGCACAATTAGGTTAGGTGTACTTTCATGTTTTTCAGATTCAAGGGCTTGCTGGGACTTTGTGCGAAGCTTCGGCAGCTTTAAAGGCACGAATGGTCAAATATGGAGTCAATGTGACTACACAATACACTTTAGGCCAGAACACACTTCATTATTGGTGCATGCTTGGATGTCGGAGTTTTATAGATTTGCATAAATGGGGAAATTAAATGGGCAAATGTTGCAAGAACTGCAAAGCAAGCAACATTTTTTGGGTTTCCATGGTCATAGCATGCTCTAGGGCAAAGGTTTTCAAATTGGGGTTTGGGGATCTTGAGGGGCCCGAAAGAGGAAATTAAAAATAAATTAATTAATTAAATTAAATTAAATTTAAAAAGTGTTTTTTCAATAATAAATAAAATATTAAGATATAAAATTTAAAAGAATACAAAAAAAGAATTTAGAAGGCTACAAGCAGAGTTTGCTGAAAGTCTCAGTTTTAGAAACAAAATAATAACATTTATTAAATAATAAATAAAATATTAATAAATAAATAATACATACAAACAATACAAACAGAATTTAGAAGGTCACAAGGGGAATCTGCTAAAAAATTCAGTTTTATATAATAAAAAATTAAAATAAATAACATTTTATTCAATGAGAAAAAAATAATACAGGTAATAAAGATATAATATTAAAAATGACATATTAAAACAGAATTTAGAAAGCCACAAGAGGAGTCAGCTGAAAAGTTCAATTATATAAAAGAAAAGAAAAGAAAAAGAAAAGAAAAGGTTAATCAATAATAAATAAAATATGAATAAGTTATAATTAAGATTAAATGTAATATATATATTTTCTCTAAATTTAGGAAATAAAAAAAACAAAAACGATTTAAGAAGCCGCACGGAGAGTCTGCAGAAATTTCAGTTTAATACAATAAAATTAAATTAAATTTTCAGTTTTATAAAATAAAAAAAATAAAATAAAAAAATAAAAAAATAAAATATTAAGATATAAAATTTAAAAGAATACAAAAAACTGAATTTAGAAGGCTACAAGCAGAGTCTGCTGAAAGTCTCAGTTTTAGAAACAAAATAATAACATTTATTCAATAAATAAAATATTAATAAATAAATAATACATACAAACAGAATTTAGAAGGCCACAATGGTAGTCTGCAAAACAAAATCAGTTTTATAAAATAAAAATAAAAAATAAAAAGAAATAGAATTTTATTCAATGAGAAAAAATAATACAGGTAATGAAGATATAATATTAAAAATGATATATTATAACAGAATTTAGAAAGCCACAAGAGGAGTCAGCTGAAAATTTCAATTATATAAAAAGAAAAGAACAAAGAAAAAGAAAAGAAAATGTTAATCAATAATAAATAAAATATCAATAAGTTAAAATATCTATTTCCAAATATTTTTTAGGAAATAAAAAAAACACATAAAAACAGAATTTAAGAAGCCGCAAGGGGAGTCCGCAGAAAATTTCAGTTTAATAAAATAAAATAAAATATTAATAAAGATATTTTAAAAGAGTGGTGTCCTTTTAGTGAATTTTTGATAAAGCTTTCTGGGCAACAGATCACAAAGGTCACCAACAACAGTAGGGATGGGTCAGTAGACCATGGGTCAGTAGACAGGTCAAAACATACATATACATAAACAACATAACACACCAACTAAAGCACATTATAGTTTTTATGGTGGGGATTTTGACTGATAATAAGAGAAAGAGACGACAGGTCATTCCTCTTTACAGTAAAACGTCCTGCAGTCGATTGAGAGATTCTCCGAACACAGCGGTCAACAGAACAGCCTGTATGCTCATGAAACGGTGTGTTTGTCATGAGCCGCTGCTATGACAACTGTCAGGAAAGGAGTTTGGAGAACCGAGCTGAATCACCGGGAGGGACTCATGTTCTTCGACGAGTTACGGCACATTCGTCTGAAGGAGAATGACGGACTCATCGCTGTTTACAGACCGGCTAAGAGTGTGAACCTGCCCGCGAGGCACAATCACGTATTCACACGCGCTCAGTGATTATTTACACTAAAGTGATGGAGAGAGAGGTGATGAAGGAAATTATTGAGGAAGCTGAGGTGAAAGTTGAGGCTAGTTCTGCGTCAAGTGAGCGTCCTCCCTACTTAGGCAGCTACCTTCTAAGATGGCATACTACTGATTTGAAGCGCTCTACACAGGCAGCAACTGTCTAAACACATTTAGCAGTCCTTATAAAATGTACCTGACAAAACTCGACTCCAATCAGTATTGTTATTGTAACTAAAATCTATTAAAATCATTTTAGGAACTGAAATATAGCAGAAATAAAATATAAATGTTAAATGAAAAAGTTACATTTCTTTATTTCAGTTAGCTGCCAAGAAAACATCTCTCATTTTGGAGTTCTAAAATCACTAAAAGTTCAAATAAAATGAAAACATAAATGTATAAAAATAAAAGCTAATTCATAAATACTACAATAGTTTATAAAAGATACTAAAACACCACTGATAAACCAGGGTTGAGGTGCATTCTGGGACTGAAATAGAAAGATGCTGACTTGGCATCTGCAACACATCCATAATTTTGTAGGCAAGATAACAAAAAAAATGGCCAATATTACAATTTTATAACGTTTTGAATAAATTATCTAAAAACAAAACACCTAAAACTAAAATTAATTTAAATACTACTGTATATTTAAATGCAAACCACCATTTTAAATGCTATAATTTTAAGCATCACAACATTATAATTACACGGTTAATTTTGAGATTTTTAACACAAATAAGATTGCATTTAAAAGTATTTTGAAATAATTCATGTTTTTAAAAATGAACTAAAAAAGTGAATTTATGGAAGATATTCCAAATGTAAAACTACATCTCTACCAGTGTTATTTTAGTATAATTTTAAAAAAAAGTTATTTTTGACTTTTTTTCCATTTTGATTTTAGATAAAGTTTTGGCAATTTTGTTGCATTTTTTTGTCTACTTAGTTTTTATTAAATTTAGTTTTAGTTTTAGTAATTTTAGCACATAAAGTTAAAATAAGAAATGTTACCTTGCCAACAAGCTGAAATAATTTGTATATTTTATTTTTATTTAACGTTTATTCATTTCAAGTAATGAAAAATGTAGATTTTAGTTCTATTTTCACTTTTAGTTTACTATAATAACCCTGATCTCTACCCATATTGCCTTTAAATGTTGTCCAGGTAGGAAGTCCACCAGGTTTTGAAACCGAACTTGAGTGAGAACAGGAACAGAGATAGAATGGGGCGGCACGCACAGATGAGTCTTTCTGAAACAGCTAAATCGAGAGACTTCAAGCAAGTTACATGCTGAGTCTGACCAAACAGTTGGGCAATTAAAGGACCTCTCAGCCAGGGATCAAAGCCAAGGACAGCTGAAGTTCTGCTGGATTACCCATGGGCCTCAGGAAGGGCTGATGTGTTTGGAGTGTGGAGGTGAATGTAAGTGAACAGCAGAGAGAAACAGACAGCTGTGAACACACACAAGCGTCCAGAGGGGCTTATTGAATTCAGACACACATGGCATTATTCTTGCCATTATAGGGGCCAATGAAATCAGTTTGATTTTTTCCCAAATTCTTTTTTTTTTCTGTTTTAATTTTTCTGGATTTGTTTTTTTTTTCTTTATTCCTGTTTTAATTTTTCTGGACTTCGTTTTAATGGGTAAATTAAATTAAATTAAATAATTAATTGAAATCATGAAACTTATACAATTTAACAGCAATTTATTAAAAGTTTAACAAAAATAAAATTTTAGGTCCCTATGAAATGTGTTTTATTTTTTCCCAAATTCGGTTTTATTTTCTTCTGAATTTGTGTTTTCCATTTTCTGGATTCCATTTTAATGGTTTAATTTAATTTTAATAATCAAAAGCATGTCTTATTAATTGAAATCATTAAAACAACTTCATTTATTAATTTCTTTACAATAGTAGGGCCCTTTTTTCAGAAATTCTGTGTTGTCAGTTTTATTATTTTATTTTTTTGGTAATCAAATGAAGGCATAAAACATTCATTTTTAATTTTTAATCATTCATTTTTTGCTGCACAACAGAGGTTTACTGTTGAAATTAAAACAATTTAATAATAATTTAGTAATAGTAGTAGTAGTAATAGTAGTACATTAAAACGTAATGGTAAAACATGGTAATATATATTTCTGTCAATTTCTTCAAGTTAAACCAAACGTTTATTTTGACGGGTTGCCGTGAAGACCTTTACGTTTCTGTGTGCATATGATATGACAATAGTTTCTCTCAAATAAAACAGTAAAATGGTGGTGAAGTGACTTTCAGAGCAGCTCTGGAGATGAAGTTCACATGTTCATGTCCTCATAGTGTGAGACACAGACGCTAAAAAAAACTGCAAGCGTCACACGTGCTTCATGTGTGTAGTAGACAAAACCGTGCTTTTACACCATTCATTCAACACAGAGACACGCAGAACATGCAAAATTCATATTTAAATAGTATTATTTGCGGTTTGATATTCACAGACATTAGTCCATATCGCACTTTAAATCTACCTCATAGTGTGAGACACAGACGCTAAAAAAAAAAACTGCAAGCATCACACGTGCTTCATGTGTGTAGTAGACAAAACCGTGCTTTTACACCATTCATTCAACACAGAGACACGCAGAACATGCAAAATTCATATTTAAATAGTATTATTTGCGGTTTGATATTCACAGACATTAGTCCATATCGCACTTTAAATCTACTGACCGAATTTTGATTTATTTGTCAGTGACATTTTGCATTCTATAGTAAATTCCATTTTTATTAATGGATTCTGCAATTCCGTCCACAATTTTTGCATCGCAGAAATCATAGAGCCCACACTTACAAACAGACAAAAACTTATTTAGTCAACAAAATGCATATAATACCAGGGCTAAAACGACCAAAAATTACTTGTCACTGGAAACATGTTTCACTCTTGGTTACAAAACAATAGTAGCCGCCATCCCTATTTATCAGAGCGTGTCTGAGGATTATGACATTATGTATGCTTTAATAATTTCATGCCCTCATTTCCCCCTCAATAATCTTTCAAGCAATTAAGCCTTGATTTGCAAAAGCTCTTCATGCCTGAGAGTTTTTTAATATTTCATCAGCATCGATCTGCAAAGATGATCTGGAGTGAAGGGGACCCATGGTGAACAGGTTCTGTGGTCTCTATTTGGCTAGCGTGTTCTCCAGTACGTATCTGGTGAAGGGGGTGCTGTGCAGACAGTGTGAAGAGTTTCAGGTCAAAAGTTAAGTGCAGTGTCCTTTAGTGCAGGATTAATCCATCTGCCGCAAAACTGAGCACCTGTTCCCTTTAACTGTACAGCTCCAGCGGTCTTACATAATGTACATTTTCATCCCTCTTTTGCACACAGATAATTATGCCGCCATTTAATCTCTCCTTTCATGGAAAGCCGCACGAGAAATTTGCCCTCTCCGTTTTGAAGGGCGAATGAAATTATGTGTGAGCAACAAAAAAACATGAAAAAAACATGGAAAAGCCTGGAAAATGGAAAAGAGTGACATTTTTGAGGGTTGAATGACTAAGAGAAAATAGTCTTTATTATACACCACCAGTCAAAAGATTGGAATAATTAGAATGATTTCTGAAGGATCATGTGACACTGAAGACCGGAGTAAGGACTGCTAAAAATTCAGAAATATATTTAAATAGAAAAGAGTTTAAATTGTAATAATATTTCAAAATAATGCTGTTTTTACTGTATTTCTGATCAAATAAATGCAACCTTTGTGAGCATAAGAGATTTATAAAAATTTTTAAAAAAAAATCTTAACCTAATTATTCATCCTAATCATTCCAAACTTTTGACTGGTAGTGTATATTATACTTTTATATCCATTAAAAAAAAGCTACATATCAGGGTTTTGTTACAGCTGTACTGCACCAACATGTTTTCAGTTTTGATTGTAAAAATGAATATTATTATTGGATTGTTATATATTTAAAAAGAAACTATTTCATTGAACAAAAATCTGCAGTGCAACATAAGATATCATTATTTTTGTTCTGTTGTCCAGGAAGTTCAAGACAGTCACTTTTAAATGCATATCTGTTAAAAAAAATTAACTTTTAGGAGTGCACTAGCACATAGACGACCCCACAGCTAGCAGACATTAACTCAAAGTCACAGACTTTCATAATGAAGTTTAGCAAAAACACATTTTCATAGAATAGCTTGACTTCAGTTTGACAAGCAAGAGTTTAAACTGGTGAACAGGAAATGCTGAAACTCAAAACAGAGGGACATTACAAAATTAGGCAATAATTAAAACTCGCAGGGCAAAACTGTAAAAAGCATACTTGTGCTACACATGTAACCATGTTGACCATGTAAGAAGTGAAGCAAGCGGACGCCACAAGTTTGAGTCTGTGACAAAAGGCCAAACAAGTCCTGCAACTTACTGACTTGTGACAGCAGCTTCAGATTCAAACTAAATTCACTGAAACATCATTGCAGTGCAATAGATTTTGAAATATCTCACATGCACTGCCATAGCTTCAACCTCAGACACCACACCTAAGGTCCCGTGGTTCCCCACCTAAGGTTCTCTGAGCGTCCGATACATTTTGCACATAAAAATGGCAAAAGTGGGCTGAATCAGAGCTGGGTTGATAGAATAAGAGCTTTTGAAGACAATGCCAGGTTAGTGGCATCAAATAAAAAAAGTCAGTTTGTTTGAGGAAATTAAGAGCAAGTATAGCTATTCTGTTTGAAAAATCAGTACTTTTAGACGGCTTATGTCATGTTTTAACGATAAACACTGACTCAAACAGAACGATCCTAAAGCACACAAAGCCTGATGATTAAAAAACAGGCTTAAATTCAGCCCAACCCTGACAGCATCATGGTGACTTAGTGTGAGAGAACGGCGTGAGTCACTAAACGGCCTTAAATGTCTTGATTCACACTCACGAAACTGTGAAATTCCCGTCTGACGCTGGTGACGTCTATAAACACAGACACGCTGCTGCTCAAACACAACAAACCCAAACATACATACAGACTCGTATAACGCTGATTCACATCCCTCTTGAGTTAAACCCAAACACAGTTATCAGTCAAGCCACACTTACTAAAACAAACACAGTTAACTACACTAATCTAACCATTTTGAGAAGTGAGTCAGAGTTCTGCTACAGCTGTTAGAAGACTTAAAGACCCAGTAATTTTTCTTGCATTTATATAACACGAGCATGTCATCACAAAGCCAAAATTTTCCATAAAAATAAGCATGAAAACTTGTGTCGCATAAGCATTATTATTAGTGGTTGACTGATATATCGCCAAGGCCGATATATCGGCCGATATCTGCCATTTTTCAAAGGATAATAAAATAAAATAAACAGACAAAAAAACAAACCAAAAAAAACTTCTGAATGGTAGCGTATATAATATTTTTATATCTATTTATTTTTTATACATTTAAGCAAATACTGCTTTGTATTTTAAAAAAGACTTAAAGCACTGTTAGATAATTATATATTTAAAAAGCTAAGATAAAACTAAACAAAAACATACTAATATGCAAACAAAAAACATTCTAATTTATAAAACAAAGAAAAGCTTTAAAATAAAATTCATATGAACCATTACAAGAAAATGTAAAAAAATAAATAAAATGAATAATGGCAAATGTCTTTTATGTTACGAGTTCTTTGGTTTACAAACTACACCCAGACACATGGTGTGGTTAAGCAATTACGTGAATGAGTAATTACGCAACTGAAGCCACAGCCAAACATCTTTCGCCTTCTCTGCTTCTGAGGGTTTTGAGAAAAACACGACCATTGAAGGAAGCGAAATCAGTTTGCATTGGCTTTTCAGTACCAGCCTGCTCTGGATGGAGAACTGCTATACTTGCCACAACCGTTGACTCCAAGACAAGCGTCTGGCCACATTAAAAGAAGATAAATGAAAAAATAAAAAGGCATTTACGAATACCAAGGCGGCGTTATATTAGTTTGGTTCACCATGCTTTGTTTTCCTTGAATGCTCTTAAACTGGGGCTAAAAACAGAAAGCCACATTATTGCGATTCTTTTGAACAAGCTGTAAGTCCATATGGTTTTTAGCTTAGCCTTTTTTATCATAAAGGAATAATTTTATCCGCTCCAAAACTTCACATAATCTCTTATACGTCCAAACCAAAATACAAAAACTTCCATGTACCTAAATTGATCCAACAGCACCAGAAGAACCTAAAACAAATTCACAGAGAATCTATGTCTATGGTTATGTTTGGAATAGCACACTTACCATACAATCCTTATTTAGCAGCAAGCACACATTAAAATGATTAAAAAAAAAATTGTAAAGAAATTATAAAAATTTAATTTAAAAATTTAAGCACCAAATCATCATATCAAAATGATTTCTGAAGAATCATGTGACACTGAGGACTAGAGTAATGATGCTAAAAAAAATCAGCTTTGCATCACAGGTATAAACTACATTTCAAAACACATTCAAATAGAAAGCAGCTATTTTAAATTGGAATAACATTTCATAATATTAACATTTTACTGTATTTTTAGTCAAATAAATGCAGCCGTGATGACCATAAGACACTATTATTCAAGATTATTACTACAAGAGATTTTTTCCTCAATCAAAATGACATATATTTACATAAACCTGCAAAAATGTACATTGATAGCTGGACACTACCGGCTGAATTAAACAGGCAAAGTGATAATTATACAAAATTTTACATAATCGGCACAGTTTTAGATACATTACATAATGTGCAGTATGCAGTAAGCTAGTTTTCTATTCCAAACAAAGACAAAGAGACATTCTTATGTTTCTAAAAGAGATGAAACGGGTTTAAAGCAAGGAAATTACCAGCATACAAGAAGTCACAGAAGTATGCAGACCGGGGCTAGTGACTTACGGGCCGGAGTCTTGGGTCAGTGGACATCCGGAACGATTAAGAGGAAAGAACGCATTACCACAAAAGTGGTCTACATGCATGTGTCAGAATACAGTGACCACAGTCTAAACTTACCAAGACCGAGCTGCTACTGCAGGATTATGACACATGCAAAAACCAAAGCCTTTCAGCCAGCAGAAAACTGTTATATGGACTACTCTTATGATACTTTTATGGCCTTTTTGAAGTTAAACTAGCATTGGTCACAATTTGCATTGATTTTATGAACAAAAATCATCCACTCAAAAAATATTCAGACCTAAATTTAAGATTTATGTATTTGATTTGCATTTAAAACTTCCACCAATTTGCATTACACAGTTTTAACACAAACGATTGAACTTAATGGGAAGCATCAGTCATACTTAGAAACCTGTAAGATTTCTGCACCCGAAAAATCATGACATAGAAACTATTTTTGTCTATCTGAGTTTATTTAAATAATCATATAAAAAAAACATCAAATGACAATCATTAAAATATGGCTAGTACTATTATAGAAATCCAAAGGTTTTTTTTCAATTTATGTATGACTGCATCACATTAAGTTTATTAGTCAGTTTATGTTAACTTTGTAATGACAATTTTACATGCAATTCAAATAGGGATGCACCGAATGTTCGGCAACCGAAATTATTCGGCCGAAAATAGGAAAAAAAAGCTCTTTCGGTGTTCGGCCGAATAATAGAAAAGACCGAATAAACTGTACCGAACAATGACGTGACGCTATCAAATAGCAACCAGCGCAGAGTGACACCACGCCGCAACAGCTAAAAAGTCTGTCTACACTGGACGCGACAAAGCGACTGTTGAAAATCATTTGAAATTTGTGTCAATACGTCATAAATAGAACGCGGCAGCAATTTACTGTCGGGGATTTGTTGTGTCGCGCTGCATCCAGTGTAGACAGCATCACTGATTATAATGAGTTCTATAGTATTTTGTCGCGCCGCTCGCATCCGGTGTAGACACGGTGTGAGAGGCTCGCACTCTTTATGCACACGTCAGCAGTGTGGAAGCATTTAAACTGTCCGAGAAAGACGCAAAACTCATTACAAGCACCGACAGCGAGAGACTGTTTAGTAGGCTACTGCATCGCATGTCTTCGATGAGTAGAGGAAGGGGTGATTGTTGCTGGTTACTGTATGATGATTGAAATCGCGAAATGGCCTTAAACAATTAGTACATAAACTGCAGAACGTCATGTTTTCTAATACATGCACAAATTGCATGCATTCTGACAGCGCTGCACAAACTCGCGGCGCTATCTGCTTGTTAACCAGGGTTCAAAGTCCAAAGCGCGAGGAAAATCTGTCCTGAACCAGTGTTACTTGTCAGTTGCTCACACATTTTTATGATTTTTTACAAGGCATGTGACAATGCGATACGTGCGACGTATTCGTAATGAGACTCATTTATAAATCTGCTGTTGTCAACAAAAAGAAGC
>NW_015652416.1:706219-721339 GCF_001515625.1 Sinocyclocheilus rhinocerous
AAGACAATAATAATGATAATAATCATTACAACAGCTCTGTTTTAATACATTTATTATAACATTCACACATAGTGTTCAAATTGGGATCTGTAATATTTTCTAATGTTTTAAAAGAAGTCTCTTCTCAGCAAAGCTGCTTTTATTTGTACAGTAAAAAAAATTACATGCCTGATTCAAGAAGGGGGTCTGATGGCCAAAAAATATTATTTTACTAACTCATTAATTTTAAGTTAAATTGTGATTTCTTGGTATAATGTCTGCTAGAATGTTAAAAAATGTTCAGTGTTAAATATTTTTAAATTGTTGTTTTTTTTAATTGATTTTTTCTTTGAAAAGAAAGCCAAAACAGTAAAAAGCGCATTTTGGCTATTTAATTTATGCAATGGTGAAAAAAAATGGCAAAATACATGGGGTAAAAAACTCGAAAAACCGTGTTCGGTATTCGGCCTTCGGCCCAGTGTTTCATTTTGTTCGGTTTCGGCCAAGAATTTTCATTTCGGTGCATCCCTAAATTCAAATACAATTCAAATTTAGGCCTAAATATTTTTCGTGTTGGATATCCATCAAAATGTATTACTCAGAATTCCACAGTAGAAAGTCACACAGGGTTGAAGGTAAAGGTAAATGATGACAGAATTTTCATTTTCAGGTGAACTAAAGCATATTCTTAGAAATCAATGTGGTTGATACAATTCAAACTCCTCTTACAAATAGAATTTCCAAAAGGGATTTTTCACAGCGATGTCATAGAAGAACCATTTTGGGTTCCAAAAGAACCGTTCAGTGAGCATTTCTTAAAAGAACAATTTTTTTCTAAAATATTTTAATTTAAATAACCTTTTTCCACTTTAAATGACCTTTGAAAGGTTCCATGGATGTTAAAGGTTCTTCATGGAACCATAGATGCCAATAAAGAACCTTGTACTACCAAAACAAGCTCCATTATGGAGGCCCCCAGAGATCGATCCCTCATTTTAGAAGATGAATTTGTTTAAATGTTCTAGAATTAACCTGCAGCTTCAACAGTCAAGCAGGTGAAACCAAAAGCACACATTCAGACAAACGTCTTGTCATGTCATGGTTTTAGCCAACCTCGGCCCACAGTAGACCAGCCACAAACAGTCTGGGAAGACCAGCCTATTCAAAGAAGCTGATGACAAATGTCTGCGGAGTGGTGTGGGATTTCCATGCTTACGTACCGAGAACATCAAAGGCCTATTTGGTCATGGAAGGACCAAAACTTCCTTGAGTGACTAATCCTGAGTTTAAACCTGTGACTCACATACAAGCCACTACACAATCACTTCCCTCCAAAAGCAAAGTTCACTCCAGGGCAATAGAGTTTGCCAACTCTGGGACAAGGTCACAAGGTCTCATGTCCATTAAATAAAGGCTATTCTACCAAGTTTTCTCATCTCTGAATTGCTTTCTACCAGTAGCTTTCCAAATTTCGGTGCCCTAAATGAAGCTAGAAGTCTTGCAATGCAGATGTTCATTAAATCGATTTTAAAGAAAAACACTTGGTTGCCATTTTCAATTGGAAGAGCTCAAGAAAAATGAACTAAGAATGACCAAAAGGACAAGTCCATCCATGCTAAAGGAGACCAACTAACTTTACTTTTTCGCGAGAAACATTCCTCTCAGTGTGTGTTTCAACATGCAGCATCAGCAAAAGCAAACGTGCATGTACACACCCACACCTGGAAAACAGCCACCATTATTACAGAAGTGAGCAAGAAAATGAATTACAATGCGCTTTTTGAGACTGGTTTGGAATTAACGTTAAGTTAAGCCAAAAATCAACCATGAAGAACTTTAGTTAACAGTATTTCGTGCTTTGGTTCGCTATAAAAACAAATTGAAACCACAATTTTCACAAACTGCAGCAATAGTGATATCTCATAAACACTGCCCAGCTTAAACCCAATTAGAGACAATGACTTGCATAGCTCAACATGTTTGAACTTTGTTAAACATGCTTTGAAATTATAGCTGAAAGTTAAATCGTTTAACATTAATACTGTAAATGACATAAAATAGACTTTTAAGAAGGAAAAACCCTAGGAAGCATAATGTCTAGCCATCTGCTGGGTAACCAGTGACATGTAGTGAAGACAGAAGCGAAAACTCACCAGCAGCTGCGCGCATTCAACTCAAACTCTGTCAAGTGCGCTGAGAGAGCAGTCTCAAGCTCCACTCTGTGACGCAACGCTGCTATCCATAGCTTTAGGGGAGGAATAGGAGGAGGAATTGACACAGGAAAGAGGGAGGGGAGAGAAAAAGAGAGAGAGAGAGAGAGAGAGAGTGTCTAGAAGGAAGTGAAAGGAGAAGGAAAGCTACATTCAAAGTTAGTGTTCTCTCTGAGCTGAAAATGACAGGAGAGGACTGGAGAGAGCTAAATTTTACCAGGCCAAGGTCATATTCTAGCTAAAAATATTAAAACTAAAAAATATATATAAATAAATACACCGTGTGAAAATGTTGTTAGAAAGGTCACAATTTCACGTGAATGTATGAAAATATATTCACATATAAATATAAATCAATGTATATGAACTACAGATCTAACTACAGTAGTTTAAAACTACAACATGCTCTATTGCTCTATTAATTACAGTAATATAATTATGCATGCAAATCATACATTATAAGCCATACAACTAATACCAACTTTACGTATACAAACCTCACAATTTAAGCTATATATATATATATTTATATATATCAGTGCTGTCAAACGATTAATCATGATTAATCGCGTCCAAAATAAAAGTTTTTGTTTACATAATATATGTGTGTGGTATTTTATAAACATTATAAATATAAACAGTACACACGCATATATTATGCAAACAAAAACTTTTATTTTGGATTAATCATTTGACAGCACACAGTTATTTTACCATGGTACATGTCCGATAAATCATAGTAATACCATGGTACTTAATGACTACCATAATCATATACCATGTTATTCAGATAGTACTTGGAAGAATACCATGGTATATGTCCAGGAAAAAAAAAAAGTACTATTACGATTACTTTTTGTAAGTCTAATTTTCTAAGTGCACAAAAGCAGAGCTTGGGATTGGGAAAAGAAAGGGAAAAACCATGAACATAGCCGTCCTACCCCAGCCTAGACCTGCACGCTCACTTTAACATGTTTAAACTCTTCCCACTACAACTCATCACGATCCATGCAATTTTCTCCTGAAATTTCTGCACACTCACTCAATGCCAACATAAGAATTACGCACGCATCACATGATAACCAAGAAAAATAAATGACCAAACATTTAAAAACGTCCAAATGATTAGAAGGAAGGGCTCTCTGACATGCCATTAGATGCACTCACCGGCAGCCGGTCACAGTCGCATGCGTGTTTGCATGTGTGCATGTTGCTCTACACCTCTGTGTGCGTCAAACCGCTGTCCTGTTCTCGCTCCAGAGCAAACTGCAGCGTCCTCCTGCAGTCTGGAAGGATTTGTAGAACAGGGCTGCTTTCAATCTAATAACTCCTTAAGCTGGTGTGCGTATGTGTGCGTGAGTTATACAAGGTGAATGTTTCTACCCCTGGTGTCGTTTCTTCCTACGTGGGTGCAGTTTAGCCCCTGAAGGTGTTTGTGGGACTATTTAACTGCTGGCATCTCTATAAGGAAGGAAGACATCAGATATAATCTTGCTGTCAGTTGGGACCGAAGACCCGGGGTGTGTTTACAAAAACGCCCCCATCCTCTCTCTCACACACACAATGCACATACACTGCTTCATCTTCAGATGAAGCTTATCTGTTAATCAGTTCACATGAACCGTTTTAATGGATTCTCGAGGAGGAGAGATTATAACAATCTGGCAAAAGTGCTAGAAAGGAGGAAGCCTAAAAACAATTTTTAAGCATAAAATACATCCTCATGCTATATTATGAGCATCTCTGAAATAATTCATTCTGACTGGTCAGTCGTGGCATTCTGTTGTCATATAATTAAATATAATGACTTATTAGGGTGGATGATTATCCTTTATTTGCACGCGTATATTATGCAAACAAAAACTTTTATTTTGGATTAATCATTTGACAGCACACAGTTATTTTACCATGGTACATGTCCGATAAATCATAGTAATACCATGGTACTTAATGACTACCATAATCATATACCATGTTATTCAGATAGTACTTGGAAGAATACCATGGTATATGTCCAGGAAAAAAAAAAAGTACTATTACGATTACTTTTTGTAAGTCTAATTTTCTAAGTGCACAAAAGCAGAGCTTGGGATTGGGAAAAGAAAGGGAAAAACCATGAACATAGCCGTCCTACCCCAGCCTAGACCTGCACGCTCACTTTAACATGTTTAAACTCTTCCCACTACAACTCATCACGATCCATGCAATTTTCTCCTGAAATTTCTGCACACTCACTCAATGCCAACATAAGAATTACGCACGCATCACATGATAACCAAGAAAAATAAATGACCAAACATTTAAAAACGTCCAAATGATTAGAAGGAAGGGCTCTCTGACATGCCATTAGATGCACTCACCGGCAGCCGGTCACAGTCGCATGCGTGTTTGCATGTGTGCATGTTGCTCTACACCTCTGTGTGCGTCAAACCGCTGTCCTGTTCTCGCTCCAGAGCAAACTGCAGCGTCCTCCTGCAGTCTGGAAGGATTTGTAGAACAGGGCTGCTTTCAATCTAATAACTCCTTAAGCTGGTGTGCGTATGTGTGCGTGAGTTATACAAGGTGAATGTTTCTACCCCTGGTGTCGTTTCTTCCTACGTGGGTGCAGTTTAGCCCCTGAAGGTGTTTGTGGGACTATTTAACTGCTGGCATCTCTATAAGGAAGGAAGACATCAGATATAATCTTGCTGTCAGTTGGGACCGAAGACCCGGGGTGTGTTTACAAAAACGCCCCCATCCTCTCTCTCACACACACAATGCACATACACTGCTTCATCTTCAAATGAAGCTTATCTGTTAATCAGTTCACATGAACCGTTTTAATGGATTCTCGAGGAGGAGAGATTATAACAATCTGGCAAAAGTGCTAGAAAGGAGGAAGCCTAAAAACAATTTTTAAGCATAAAATACATCCTCATGCTATATTATGAGCATCTCTGAAATAATTCATTCTGACTGGTCAGTCGTGGCATTCTGTTGTCATATAATTAAATATAATGACTTATTAGGGTGGATGATTATCCTTTATTTGCCACAGAGCTGTGCTGGTCTGTATCTTGTTTCTTGTGTAATATAAATATGTTTAACTCAAATCATTTCATGGGCCTTTCTTTTTTTATTTAGTGAGTAGCTGCGTTACAAGTGGGGCAAATCACAGGCAGATGAACGTTATCACAAACGTTAAGCCCCTTTAGGCTGATACAATACCCCTGATCATGCTGTCAGGGTGAATTTTGTGAACATGGTCATCAATACATATGATGTTTAACAGAATTAACTTTATTTGCACAATTTCTAATTACTGGAAAAAAACTGGTTTTAATGCTTGTCAGGTCAAAAAAAAAAATAAAATAAATAATGCTATTTTTACTTGTATTTGGACCCTGGCTAATTAGTTAGAAAAGAATGAGTTAAAAAATAAAAATAAATAAATAAATAAAAATAAAAATTAAACTAATTTAATTTAAATTAATAATTTAATTTAATCTAAATTTTTGCATTGTCAGTATTATAATGACTTCTTGAAATTAAGAAGATTTTCTCCCCAAGTTTTATTACCTTAATGCATCTGGATGTTTTGGACCCTAAAAAAAGTTTCACACATGAATTTATAAAAAAAAAATAAAAACATAAAAAATAAAAAGTTAGACTTTTTAGATTAAAGTTTTTATAAACTGTTAACCAACATAATAAAATATAAAAAATATAAAATAAATAAAATATCACCTCTACAGACACCAAATGCAATTGCAAAAATAATTATTTTTAATATTTTAATAATTTAATAAAATTGTAATAATGTTTTTAATTTAAGTTATCCAAACACTTGTCTCTCATCTGACATTGGTCAGACAAACAGATCGTCCCAAACTGGCATCATTGGTGGTGCCAAAATTTCTGTTGAGCCGGTTGGGATGCTCAAACAAACAATGTTCGAAACCACCGCAGAGCTGATCATGTCACATGAGGCCTGTCAGTCAAACACATGAGGAGCAAATCCTAATGAACCCCAAACAAATGACTGCACAACGCTAGTTTGCAAAGATTTACCACAATACTACATAAAACACCACACCCTCAGCAAAACACACACAGAAAGGAAGGCTTTGTTTTAGTTCTGCTTTGTAATTGCATCAACATTGTATTTCCAGGATTTTGACGTACTAGTCCACGCGAGTCATATGGAGTCCATCTCTATCAAACACACTCTCTAACTAGTCAACTAGAACGCATCTGATGTTCCAGAGCTTCCAAAACAAAACTTACTGTTTCTCTGCCATTCAAAGTAAACCACGCTGAGCTTCACTTAAGTCCTCTAGATAGCTTCCTACGTGAGAGACAGTGTGTGTGTGTTTGGGGAATAGCAACCCATCCTCCAGAACCCCCTGCTGTCTACCTCAATTAAAAGAGTCTATATTTAAAGAGGCATGCAGACAGCAGCAACACAATTACCTGAGGGATCAGGTGCTCCGGGCAAAGCAATCGGGAAGATGCTTCAACACAGCTGACGCCCATCTGACACAATATAGCTGTTTTTGTCGTAACACAAGGATGCAGGCCCGTCCTGCTCGTGTAGTGACTGTTCCATCGCCATGATTGTCAGAATATCTTATTTGAAGGTCTACCAGTGATTTTTAGCTTGACAAACCGAACTCATTGTTATCAATGTTGAAAACAGTTGCTTAATGTTTTTGTGGAAACTGTGATACATTTTTTCCAAAAATATTTGATAAATAGAAAAAGAACAACATTTATTTGAAATAGAAATCTTTTGTATCTTTTCTTTTTTTTTTTTTTTATAAAAGGTAGTTTACATAACACAAACATTGGTTACAAGTGCATTTGAAATTGGACAAAACAGAACATCATACACAATCCAATCCCTCAATAGTCTATTTAAAGGTCCCATATTGTCAAAATGTAATTTCCTGGCTTTTTTCACGATGACTGAGGTCTAGGGGCTATTTAACTACCATATAAGTTTCAAAACAGTCAGTCCACAGTAAAATGCACACAGCCTGCATAAAGTAGCTGTGATTTTTCACGAACCGTTGTGACTTCCGTAAAAAGTTGACGTCAGAACTACACAGTCTCCGCCCCGAGCACCGCCCACCGTCCCACTCTCCTTTAGCCAAACCCCTCCTTATGTAGCCGAATCTGCGCTGGTTTGAATGGGCCGCCTCCAGTTTCCCCTTTGTTTTGCTGCTTCCAGCTAGCGCTGTGACGTCGGCTGACCCTAGTTACCTGTGGTTGGCCTGGCCGTGCGTCACTCAGAACACAACAGGCCAATCAGAAGAGAGGCTCATGAATATTAATTAGACAGACCAAAATTGACCTGTTCTCAGCAGAGCTCCTGAGAGAGGAGCTGTAAAAATATATTGAGATTGTTTTTGGTACTTATACCGCAAATATATATTCTTAAGGACATCAAAGCCTAAAATCAAACTCCAGAAAGGTGTACAATATGTGACCTTTAAACTGTTTTTGTTCCCCTCCCCCCACCTTGAAAACCTAAAGGCATTTCGCAAAATAACAAATGCAAAGTTTGACCAAATCAAATAATTTCTTTGAACTGGGACATGTGATTAATTGAAAAGATTCACTGAACAGATCCAACTAAAAAAAAAAAAGATTAATTTACAAATATTTTTAAAAGCCATGTTACAGATTTGTGAAATAAATAGACCAAAATGAGTCCATTATTTAGGCTACTGAAAAGGTTTGAATCAGTGAGTAAGTTAAACTTGAGAACAATCAGTCAGATTCAAACGATTCATTGAAAAGATCCAACTCAACGAGAATGAGCATTTGGCAAGTTCTAATTTTGGACCACTTTAAAAACCTAAAAACATTTAGCAAAATAAAAAATGCAAAGTTTGACCAAATCATTGTTTGTGAACAGGGTCAAGTGATTAACTGAACAGATCCAACTGGAAAAAAAAAAAAGTATAATGCAAGTTTTATTGCATTAATTATGCCTTGTAATGCACCTTATAATTAATTGTACAATCTCATGCATAATTGCAACCACAGTTAAAACATTAACACTTGTCAATTCATTGTTACACTATGCATTTTAAATTAGCTTCTAATCATTTACGACAAGACAATGTAATACAATGCATATTATGAATAATTATAATACATTATACCCTTTACCAACCCTTTATAATGCATTATACATAAAGGCTTTACGAAAAGTGTTACCATAATTTACAAAAAAATTGACAAGTAATATGACAGATTTGTGAGATAAATAGACCAAAATGAGTCCATTAAATATTTACTGAAAATCTTTGAGTCAGTGAGCAAGTTAATCTTGAGAACTGAATCAGTCAGATTCAAACGATTCATTGAAAAGATCCAACTCAATGAAAACGAGCGTTTGGCAAGTTTGAACAAATCATTTTTGTGAACTTGGTCAAATGATTCATTGAACATATCCCAAAAAAAAAAACAAAAAAAAAAGAGATTAATTCACAGTTTCGAAAGTCTCAATATAGATTTGTGAGACAAATAGACTGAAATGAGTTAATTATTTACTGAAAATATTGGAGAAACAAAGTAAACAAGTGCTAATTTTGGACGTGTTCAAGGAACCTAAACGCATTTTAACAAACAGCAAATGCAAAGTATGACCAAAGTTCAAGTTTCTGCAAATTTGTAGGTCACGTTTCTGTCTCATACTAAAAGTGTTTCTGTTTTTCAGGTTTTCAAGTAAAAATCTCAGAGCTGATTCACTCCATCAGCACCAGAGAAACAACTACTCATCTTGCAGAATGCAGGCAGGGTTTAAAGGTCCATTTCTAAGAAACAAACATTACACAACAGCTTCTTTCCCAAGAAGGTGCGCAAACCCGCCCAGAAAACACCTCACACTAAGACAGGCATTATGTATTATCTGGAACTATTATAATTGTGACGCAGATGTTGATCAACACATTGATTAAAATGTGTCAGACCTTACTTTGCCATTTATCCATGTGGCTTCGTTATTTACAAAATCAAATCCACTGATGCCATAGGCTAACAGATGGATGAAAAGCCTCCTGTGCGGTTTCCGTGACTGATGAACAACATTCTCGTGCACCGCTTTAACGCCCCCCCATGCGTTCTGCATTGAAAAGCCATTATCTTCCTCTGACGGGCAGATTTTGGTGCCCAGGCCACATCCTCTCCACCACACCGGCCTTAATGCCAGCAGACGCTCCTACGGTGAGTGGTCAATGACCATTACACTACAGTGAAGCAATCCTCCCATTCCTGCATGAAGAAACCACTCATCTGGGCCTTCGCTCGCTCATTTCATCTCATGAGCCATTACCTTGTCCATTCAAGCTGAATTTATGCTTTCCGTGGTTATTTAATGGCATTACAATCTGTGGGGAAAATTCAACTATGACCTGGGCACACATCTTACAATTCAGACACCGATGACAGAAAACACACTCTGAAGAGTGCAAAACCATACGCTGCCACAAAGACCTGTTACACCTGCCAATATGCTACTTACAATTTGTTTTTAAGTAATAATGTGCAAAATGTGGAAAACCATGTCTAAAACTTACTTACAATTTAAATGTGTCATCATTTACTCTCCCATGTGTCATTATGACAGATTTTTTTCTGTGGAACACAAAAGTAGAAATTTAAGACGATAATAATGTATTTATTTATTTATTCACTTTTTAAAACCATGCCAGCATCAAGGCTATTTTCATGGCGATCTCTGAATAAATTATGACAATAATAATGAGTCAATATTAAAAGATGTGTATGAGCTTGAGAACCAAATCAGTCCAATTCTTGAGAAAATCATTTTTGTGAACTGGATCAAACAAATCATTAAAAAGATCCAAATCAGAATTCACAAAATGTATTTATATTTCTATATAAATATTTCTATATAATAATAATATAAATATATTTATAGTTTTATTTACTGAGAATATTTGAGTATGTACATTGAACTTGACAACTGAATCAATCCGATTCATGAGCGAATCATTTTTGTGGATCAAACAGACCATTACAAAGACCCAATTCAAAATAAACAAGCTATACGAAGTATTTTTGGAACAAACAGACCAAAATTAGTTCTTAATTTACTGAAAATATTTGAGTCAGTTAGTTGATTCAATCTTTAGAACTGAATCAATTCCAATCATGCATGATCAATTACGTTTGGGAACTGGGTCAAATGTTGAATTAAAAAAAGAATGCACATTTCACAAATGTTAAAATCCATACAATATATTTATTTGAAAAACAGACTGAGTTTTTATTTATTTTTTTCTGAAAATATTTGAGTCTGTAGGTTGAGAACTTAGTTGAGAATCAGTCTGATTCATGAGCAAATCATTTTTGTAAACTGGATCAAACATTAGATTATTATTCATTAATTAAAATGATCCAAATCAAAATTCTCAAATTTCAAAAGTCATACAAAATATTTGCGTGACAAACAGACTGAAATTAGTTTGTTGTTTACTAAAAATAAATGAATATTTGAATTAAATCAGAACTAAATCAGTCTGATTCATGAGCAAATTATTGTTGTTAACTGAACTGGATCAAATGATTGATTAAAAAGACCCAATTAAAAAAATAAATAAATGATTAATTCTTAAATTTCAAAAGCTATACAAAATATTTGGGTGACAAAAAAAATCATCATTTACAGAAAATCTCAGTGAGTTTCAATTTATGAACAAATCATTTTTGTAAACTGAACTGGATTAAATGATTCATTGAAAAGATTCAATAAAAAAAGGATTCATTCACACATTTTAAAAGCCATATGAAAGATCTAGGGGGCAAACAGATTGAAAATAAATCATCATTTACTGAAAAACCTCAGTGAGAAGAACTTGAGAACTGAATCAGTCCAATTCATGAACAAATCATTTTTGTGAACTGAACTAGATCAAATGATTCATTGAAAGGATTAAAAAATAATAATAATTTACAAATTTTAAAAGCCACATGATAGATTTGTGTGGCAAACAGACCGAAATTTGTGTTACTTACCAAAAGTGAGTTGAACTAGAGAATTGAATCAGCCTTAAAATTATGACAATAATAATGAGTCAATATTAAAAGATGTGTATGAGCTTGAGAACCAAATCAGTCCAATTCTTGAGAAAATCATTTTTGTGAACTGGATCAAACAAATCATTAAAAAGATCCAAATCAGAATTCACAAAATGTATTTATATTTCTATATAAATATAAATATATAATAATAATATAAATATATTTATAGTTTTATTTACTGAGAATATTTGAGTATGTACATTGAACTTGACAACTGAATCAATCCGATTCATGAGCGAATCATTTTTGTGGATCAAACAGACCATTACAAAGACCCAATTCAAAATAAACAAGCTATACGAAGTATTTTTGGAACAAACAGACCAAAATTAGTTCTTAATTTACTGAAAATATTTGAGTCAGTTAGTTGATTCAATCTTTAGAACTGAATCAATTCCAATCATGCATGATCAATTACGTTTGGGAACTGGGTCAAATGTTGAATTAAAAAAAGAATGCACATTTCACAAATGTTAAAATCCATACAATATATTTATTTGAAAAACAGACTGAGTTTTTATTTATTTTTTTCTGAAAATATTTGAGTCTGTAGGTTGAGAACTTAGTTGAGAATCAGTCTGATTCATGAGCAAATCATTTTTGTAAACTGGATCAAACATTAGATTATTATTCATTAATTAAAATGATCCAAATCAAAATTCTCAAATTTCAAAAGTCATACAAAATATTTGCGTGACAAACAGACTGAAATTAGTTTGTTGTTTACTAAAAATAAATGAATATTTGAATTAAATCAGAACTAAATCAGTCTGATTCATGAGCAAATTATTGTTGTTAACTGAACTGGATCAAATGATTGATTAAAAAGACCCAATTAAAAAAATAAATAAATGATTAATTCTTAAATTTCAAAAGCTATACAAAATATTTGGGTGACAAAAAAAATCATCATTTACAGAAAATCTCAGTGAGTTTCAATTTATGAACAAATCATTTTTGTAAACTGAACTGGATTAAATGATTCATTGAAAAGATTCAATAAAAAAAGGATTCATTCACACATTTTAAAAGCCATATGAAAGATCTAGGGGGCAAACAGATTGAAAATAAATCATCATTTACTGAAAAACCTCAGTGAGAAGAACTTGAGAACTGAATCAGTCCAATTCATGAACAAATCATTTTTGTGAACTGAACTAGATCAAATGATTCATTGAAAGGATTAAAAAATAATAATAATTTACAAATTTTAAAAGCCACATGATAGATTTGTGTGGCAAACAGACCGAAATTTGTGTTACTTACCAAAAGTGAGTTGAACTAGAGAATTGAATCAGCCTTAAAAATAATAAAATCATGTGTGAATTGGGTCAAATGATTCATTGAAAAAATCTCAAAACTAAAAAAAAAAAAAAAGAGAGATTTATTAACAAATTACACACCACTACTGCTCTGCTGAAGTTTCATAACATGCTATCAAGAACTAGGCAGGGATATTTAATAATGATTACATTTCAGACCTGATTCACTTTCATTATCCCACACCTTACTGGTTTGAACAACATAAAAGTGAGTAAATGTTTTTTGTATTAAATATTCAGTTACAGCCTAAAGGTTAAACGCAAAGTCAGCTATGGTCTAAACAGTCTGTGTGGCCCCATGCCGTCGTCTTACAGCTCATTTCACATCTTAAAGAAGCCATCCAGGATCATTTATAAAACCATCCGCTGCTCAGAGTTACCCATGAATCATTAGGGTAATGAAAAGCTAAATATTTATGGGCCGTTTCAGAACTGGAAAAGAACAGACACAAATGAAAAAAGACGGCTGATGGAGACTGCATGCGCTCCATCACTCAGCACGCCTCGGGAAAGATTAACAGCGGAAAAAGAAAAGAGAAGGAAAAGCTGGAGTTAGCTGGAAACGGGTAGCAACTCTGAGAAACTCTGAGAGTGGCGGTTGAGTGGGCGGCTCGACGGCGGAGGATTGATTTTGACGAGGATGAGGTGTTATGGAGAAAGTGAGCGCAGTTATCTGATCTATCGATGCGCTTGACGCGCGCACACACACACACACACACACACACAGAGCTCTCAGCTGTTTGTCTATGGAGGGGTGTATTTCCCTGGCGATCCACACCTTGTCTAGTCCTGTTGGGGAGTGAATAGAGGTAATTGGCTCTGAGTGATGGAAGCACGCTCAGACTGGCCCCGTCTCCACACGGAAACATGATCAGATACCAGAAGATACAAACTTAAGACAAACGGACAGACTCCAGAGTCCCGTTAGCCATTTAGATTTTATCAGAAAAGGGGGGAATAGGATCAGAAAAGTGTTGTTATCGCTAACTAACTGAAATAAGTTTAAGCTGAAGTACTAAAATGATTAAAAATAAAAATAAAAATACAGAAATTATATAAAAACAAAATTACTAAAACAGACTATTAAAATAAAATACAAAACTTTAAAACATTAAGGCTGAAATAAAATGTAATATAAATATTAGATGAAAAGTAATACAAAGAAATTAAAGCAATTACTTAACCAAATTACTCTAACTAAAACAATTTTAAAAAAATTCAGTAATCGAAATAGAGCTGAAAAAAATCAACTTATAAAATTAAATTGAGTATTATAGTCTTGACAACTAAATAAAATCAATAATTGTAAGGACTAAAATGACTAAAAGTGAAATAAACATTAACTTTATAAATAAAATAAAAAATTATAAAAGCACATAAAATTACTAAAAATCAGACTACTAAAAATAGTTTTTAATTACTGAAAAGGTTATAAAATGCAATATAAATATTTGATGGAAAAATAATACAATTTATTAAAGCTGCAGTCCGTAAGTTTTGCCTCTTTGTCGCCATCTCTGTTTGAAAACCTGCAATTGCAGCTATCAACCTTTTTCTCAAATTGTTAATGTTAACAACATCAGCAATGCATCACTATGTGCATAGTGTGTATCAGCATGTGATTTCAGATTCTGTACAGTCTAATCTCTAATTGTCCTACCATTCGAATTTCATATTAAGAAATTATTTTAACCCAAAAAGCAAATTATGCTCCCTTCGAACTGGTTTTCTTTAAAATACAGATCTTGTGTAATCCCAGGCTATCTGTAATCAGAAGTACATTTAAAACTGGAATATAATTTAATTTCAGTCACATGTGCTTCATAAACACATAATCCTTTCTGGATTACAATCCGCCATCAAAATGATAAAATAAACTATTCTAGCTGCTGTGAGAAAAGGCTATAAACTAGGGCTGGGCAAAAAAAAAAAAAAAGATTTTTCGATTAATCGTTTTTTTAAATGACGTTGATTCGATATCGATTCTCAAAAGCCGCGAATTGATCTTTTCCGGTATTTATAGAGAATGGGAATGTGTCATCACAGCGGCAATGCATTCTGGGAATTTAGGTCATGGGAGCCACAGCGGAGACTGGATAATATAGTGGAATGTAGACGTTTGATATTATTTAATGTTTATATTATTCTACTTAAGATCGCGTTGGAGTGGTTAAGGCTCACTTTACATAATTTGCCATAGCCCTTTGCACGGCCAGTGTGAAAAACTTGCTTTTTTCAGCGTTAGAAAGCTGAAAAAGCAGAGGTTATTCCTGCAGACATTGATAAGGGCTATGCCATAGCCCTTATCAATGTCTGCATTAAATACCTCTGCTTTTGATTAACGCTATGTTGATACAGTAAGCGTTAATCATTCCAACGCGATCTTAAGTTGAATCATATAAACATAAAATAATACTCGGATGAAAGTTAAACTGAAACAAGATGTGTCTTAATAATTGATCTCTGTAGATGTATTATATACAGTGGTTTGCATTAAACTGTAAGCCCTCACA
>NW_015652416.1:721442-727459 GCF_001515625.1 Sinocyclocheilus rhinocerous
GCTTTCACCGTGGACAAAGCGGAGTCCAGCCCGTGGTCACATGTGGTTGCCGCAAGCCCGCCGACCGCTCCTTCATCGAATCCGCCGCCCGTGCCTTTCTCAAGCCCGCCCGCCTCCGCTCATTCTAGCCCGCTGTGTGAAACTACTTTGTTTGGCCTTCCAAAAGAGGACGATATCCACTTCGTCATGCCTAGAGCTGATCTTAAATACCTCTGCTTTTGATTAACGCTATGTTGATACAGTAAGCGTTAATCATTCCAACGCGATCTTAAGTTGAATCATATAAACATAAAATAATACTCGGATGAAAGTTAAACTGAAACTCGTATGGTAAACAACTCAAATAAGATGAGTCTTAAAGGGGTCATATGATGCGATTAAAATTTTTCCTTTCTCTTTGGAGTGTTACAAGCTCTTGGTGCATAAAGAAGATCTGTAAAGTTGCAAAGACTAAAGTCTCAAATCCAAAGAGATATCTTATTTACCTTGCACGATGTTACAACGGGAAGCCTGTCAGTCATTCAGTGCTTATCATGGCGGAGATACTGTTGACAAGAACCAAGAACAAAGCAATATGCGTGATTTGCAATGCTCAGATGAAATGCAATAGTAATACTAAAAATCTGCGGAAGCATTTGACATCACGCGTAAAGGCACCTTGATTTCCGCAATGAATGAATGGCGGATGGTGCGACGCACTGTTTTGTTTACTACACACTTACAAAAGCGCGGACGATGCTCGCGGTGTTTTCAGCCTCTGTCATCTCACTATGATGATATGAATACACGAATATCATCCCCAGCTGCTCTGAGAGTCACTTCATTAGCATTTTACCGTTTAATTTGACAAAACTACCGTCATATCACATACACAGCAGCTGCAAGTTCCTCACAGCAACCTGTCAAAATAAAAGTTTAGTTTAACGTGAAGAAACTGTCAGAAATATTACTATTTAGCAGTCTTAAGACTCAATGTTACAACAATGCTACTACTAATAAATAATAAAAAATGTAATATAATTTTTTTTTTTAAATCGAGAATCGAACCAAGAATCGAATCGAATCGAGAGCTTGCGAATCGAAATCGAATCGAATCGGGACATCTGAATCGAAACCCAGCCCTACTATAAACGATCCGCCACCTGCAGGATCCTCACATGCAATAGCCTAGTAGCCGGGACAACTTCTTTATGTTTACAGACGTGACGTAATGACGCGGCAGCATGCTCGAATTTCCCACGAAAACCTACCCGTTTACCCTACCCTAATAAACATTATTATAAGCTTACCGTTGTGAATCGGGCTAACGTAAGGAGATCGTTTTGAACACTGGCTGGTTATGTACTTGCTCAAATATTGATTTCAGATCATTTTTAACCAAAAAAAGTTAACAGACTGCAGCTTTAAATAAATATAGAAATCTAAAATAATAATAATAATAATTGTAAAAATACAAACGAAAAATAAAACTATTACTGAAACTAACTGAAATAAATTGATTTAAGTAACTAAAATTAAAACTTAAATAATAAATTAAATTTACATGCTAAATCAAATTCTGTAAAAATAGGGGAAAATGTACTGTATCATTTGAAGGTTTTTTTTTAATAGGTGAATCAACGTTTAGTTTTTTTTTGTTTTTTACTTTACACTGCATTGCATTGTATTTTAGAGTTAACGGAAATGTCTGTAAAATTACTGGATAATGTCCTGTATAATAAGCTGCCAGTACTTTTTCTGTTATTTTACAAATTTATTTTTAAAGTCTATATAGAAATATGTAAAAAATATAAAATGAAATAAGTAAATAAATAAATAAAAATGACAAAAGAACATAAAATTACTACAACTACAAAAATAAATGCCAACTCAACATATTAACGAATAAAATACAACATAAATTCCACAAAAATAATACTGGATAAGAAAATAAGAGACTGAATTTCGAGTTTGTGCAGTGCAACACGTCACAGCATGTGCCGTACTGTCAGGCAGCGTCTCCGACAATCAGCTCATTTTCAAGGCTTTCCATAATTACCCAGTTAAAGTGACAGATTTCTACTAGATTACATTTACACAAACGGCACACCACAGCATTTTCCAAACTGTCGAAAGCAAGCACTTTCTAAAAGTGTATTTCCAAAACATCTATGACATACATTTAACCTTTGTCTTGTCAGCATTATTCCTACGGCAGACTATAAATAAATACAGTCCTCCTTAAACCAGTCTGAAGGCCTGTACAGCAACATTAGCGACTGTTGTGCAAGAGCCGTGACTAGTTAAGCAGCAGAAAATGAGACACAGACAGTGATCAGACATCTGCACCGGTGTGTTTGTCATCAAGCTCTAGCTGGGCCTTGCATTAAACAGCAAGATGCTAACAGATTTTTGCACAGTTTAACAGTACTTAAAGGGTTATGGGTTGTTTGTCATCTCAGAAAGCACCACTAATGCTTTGACAACAGATTTCTTGTGAGTTATCAGAGTTCTGTCCTATACACACACACACACACACACTTGTTTCTCGGCCTCCACCCAGTGGTGAGACTGAGTTACTGCCGCACAGGAATCATGACGTACTTCTGACAACTAAAGCTGCCTTTATTGTGCAAGGAATTCAAAATTATGACTTTCAAAATTGTATGTTTATAGTAAACAGAAGAGGGCTAAGACGTGTCAGTGGGTAAACTGTGTCACCCTCTTAATTTAGCAAATAGAGCATTACATCACTTCACATTTTGAGGTCAATCAAGCGTATTTAACGAGACTATTAACTATTTAACGGACTATTCACATATCCGAGAAAATTAAAATGTTAAATTATTTTTATTTTCATTCATGATTTGTGAGTAAAATATGTTAATGATTATATTTAATTAATTATCTTTTTAATTATTTCTTTATTTCTTTATTTTTGCATATTCTAAATGGCTGGAAGAAGACTGTCAAAGCGAACTTATTCAGGTCTAGAAATAAATCTAAATAAATCTAAAAAAAAAAAAAAGAAAAGGCCAAAAGATAAGGTTATATTTTATCATGTTAGTTTTCACGACCTTTTTAGTTATTTTTCAGAATTTAAATATATATTGCAGATCTTATATTTTTCATCATTTTAAATTCATTTTAAATGATTTTATTCAGCAATGATGCATTAAACTGACCAAAAGTGACATTAAAGACATTTATATATTGCAGAGTTATTTAAAAATTAATTTAAAATGATTAAAAGTATAAAATCTGTAATTTATTCCTGTGCTGCAAAGCTGAATTTTCAGCATCATTACACCAGTCTTCAGTGTCACATGATCCTTCAGAAATCATTCTAATATTCTGATTTATTATTTTTATTATCAATGTTGGAAACAGTTGTGCTGCTTTTTTGGGGGGGGGAAGCTGTGATTCTTTTTTTCCAGGATTCTTTGATGAATAAAAAGTTAAAAAAGAACAGCATTTATTCAAAATAGAAATCTTTTCTAACAATTGAGTAAAATATGTTAATGATTATATTTAATTAATTATTTTTTTAATTATTTCTTTATTTCTTTATTTTTGCATATTCTAAATGGCTGGAAGAAGACTGTCAAAGCGAACTTATTCAGGTCTAGAAATAAATCTAAATAAATCTAAAAAAAAAAAAAAGTAAAGGCCAAAAGATAAGGTTATATTTTATCATGTTAGTTTTCACGACCTTTTTAGTTATTTTTCAGAATTTAAATATATATTGCAGATCTTATATTTTTCATCATTTTAAATTCATTTTAAATGATTTTATTCAGCAATGATGCATTAAACTGACCAAAAGTGACATTAAAGACATTTATATATTGCAGAGTTATTTAAAAATTAATTTAAAATGATTAAAAGTATAAAATCTGTAATTTATTCCTGTGCTGCAAAGCTGAATTTTCAGCATCATTACACCAGTCTTCAGTGTCACATGATCCTTCAGAAATCATTCTAATATTCTGATTTATTATTTTTATTATCAATGTTGGAAACAGTTGTGCTGCTTTTTTGGGGGGGGGAAGCTGTGATTCTTTTTTTCCAGGATTCTTTGATGAATAAAAAGTTAAAAAAGAACAGCATTTATTCAAAATAGAAATCTTTTCTAACAATATAAGTCTTTGCTATCACTTATTATCAATTTAACACATCCTTGCCGAATAAAAGTATTAATTTCAAACTAATTCAAATTAATTAAAATAAAAAGAAAGAATAAACATTTACTGACCACAAACTTTTAAATTGTAGTTTATATTGTTACAAAAGATTCTATTTTAAATAAATGCTGTTCTTTTTAACTTTTTATTTATTAAAAAAATCCTGAAAAAAAGTATCACATGCTCCTGTTCCTGAACCGTTTTCAACATGGATAATAAATCAGCATATCAGAATGAATTCTGAAGGATCATGTGACACTGAAGACTGGAGTAATGATGCTGAAAATTCAGCTTTGCATCACAGGAATAAATTACATTTGAAAATATATTCACATAGAAAACCGTTATTTTACATTGAAATAATATTTTACTATTTTTTCTTGATTTCTGATCAAATAAATGCAACCTTGATAAGCATAAGAATCTTCTTCTTTCCAAACTTTTGAACGGCAGTGTAAATTTTATAAATCTAAATTATAAATCTAAATTACTTATAAATTGCACAGATATTTCACAATATTACTGTATTTCATTACATACTTACACTCTTTTAGCTAGCTGAAAGCATTATCAAAGTACCTAACAAATAAAATGAATATGCACAAGTAGTTTCCCGTCACGATTACAACCCAACACGCTACATAACGTGCCCCTCAACACAATAACAGCCGTCTACCTCATTCCCAAAGCAAACCGTACAAGTTAGCAAAGCAAGGAGAGTGGACTTGAGTTGGCTGCTCTCCTCTGATCGTTCTCCTGTTTCAAAGAGCACCAGCTTATGACAGCGAACTCATTTCACAGTCTGGTGGCCAGAGAGGGGAGCTCATATCCCAGCAGGCCTCTCTCTGATCCTTGAAAGCACGAGATGGACCCTCCACAGAGAAGCGGAGATCTCCCAGCAGTCTTCAGAAAGGCTCTTACCTTTGAGGCATGACGGCGCTCGCTGCAGTCTGGATGCTGGCAAACCACGCACTCCTCATTCTGAGCGGGCTTCTCATCTGCAACATCAAATCACACACACATACACATTAAAACACCTCATGAACCCGCTGGGAAACTCTAGGTTTTCTGAAAAAAATAAAATAAAATAGTTGCTATGTGGTTGCTAGGGTATTTTGGATCTTGGGTTTTTATAGCTAACTATATTTTATAGCTAACTTTTTTTTTTTTCTTTTTTTTTTTTTACTTAAAATAAAATAATCTATTTTTAAATCTGTTTGCAAAGGCAATATTTCTCATTTTCATTTAGTTGACCTTGATGTGCTAAAATTATTATTTTTTGACATTTTTATTCGTTTTTCTTGCTTTTAAATATGTCTGTATTGTTTTTATAAATTTTTATTTCAGTTTTAGTTATATTAGTAACTTGATGTACTAAAATAAACTAAAACAAAAATTTATCAAAATAATACAGACATTTAAAAGCAACAAAAACTAATAAAAATGTCAAAAACAAAACTAAATTATTAAAATTAAATTAAATACAAATATAAATACTAATTCAAAATATTAAAAATATAATACTATGTCAGTGTAAAAATATAATAGTATGTCAGTGTTAAAAAACACTTAGTTTTTTTTCCAAAAGATTGCTACTTTGCTAGTTTATTCTGTAAAATAAAATAAAATAAAAAAATAAAATAAAATAAAATAAAACAAAATTAAACAAAACTAAACAAAACAGAAATTAGTGTTGTCAAAAGACCCGGTACTTCGGTACCAAGTCGGTACTAAAAAAAAATGAAAACGTTACGGTACCAGGTTTTTTTAAGTACCGGTGGTACCGAGTAACCGGTCAATGCCGCCACAAATAGAGTGCACGTTCTGGGGGAAACACTGCATATTATTCAATAT
>NW_015652416.1:728436-744606 GCF_001515625.1 Sinocyclocheilus rhinocerous
CATCCCTGAGTAGTATTATGCATATCATACTGCACCACAGTAATATATTTCTGACAATTTCTTTAAGTACGTTGAGTAACTTTTAAGTTTCTGTAGCCTATGTAAGTGTTTCCCATACATTGATTTATTTGTGGCGCCCTCCACAATATCAAAACTCACCGCCACAAATAGATTTTCCAAAAGGCTTTGACTTCGTTGAATGAACATGAGCACTGCACGTTTCAAAGTCGAAACCCGGTGCGGGTGTTTTAATATGACTATTTCTGAGGGAAACCGACTGTCTTCAGAAAATTATGGATGTCATTTTCAGCCTTCCTAAGTAGTATGCTTTTCTCTTTTTTTTCGCTGCTCCAAACCGGTCCGCTTTTGAATGAACAAGCTAAAAAGCATTTAAATTCACTGAATAGGTACTACTTCACTAGTTAACTCTGTAAAATAAAATAAAATAAAATAAAAAAAATTGATAAAATGTGATGTTATTTGACATTTATAATGAATAAAGACCTTAAGGACAATCCGCAAGTTTGTTTATCTTAGGATGCTAATGATACGTGTTAAGAGTCTGATTCAGCAGTATTCATCCACTCTCCTCTCTCTCTTTAACCTCCTCCTGTTCTTCACTCTCTCTCACTCCCTCTCAGTCTCTGTTTAACGTGGAGAGGAATGTCTGGCCTCAGCACTGCTGATTAGGCCCAAATCAAACAAATAAAAGCAAGCTAGCGGCACATGCATTGTCAACACACACAGTGAGCCAGCATGTGCGCACAGTCACTGATGTGGTCACGCTATGAGAAAACTCACTGTGCCCAACTTTCTAAAGCCAAAGTGAGTTTTTACAGCATCTGAATAAAATGTGAGTATTGTTTGCCTGTTGGGATGCCAACTTCAGTAGAGCAAAAAGGAATGCTGTTTAAGCTTGTAATAAATAAAAATAAATAAAATAAAATTATCATTATTATTATTATAATAAACCATAAATAAAATAAAATAGTAAAATAAGTATTTGAAAAAAAGATTGAAACTGAACTATTACGTGAAATAGCTGGTAATCTTACAATGGTATTTGACTTTAGATAATAATAATAATAATAATAATAATATGAAATCATTATGATTTCATTATGATCATATGAAACGGAAAAGAAAAAATAATTAGTCGTAGTAGTAGTAGTAGTATCATCAAAATAACAATTAATAAAAAAAGTAATTGAAAAAAAGCTGAAACTGAACTATTATTTGAGCTGATAATCTAACAATGGTATTTGACTTCATAGAGACAGAATATTATTATTATTAATAATAATAATAATAAATAGTAGTAGTAGTAGTTGTAGTAGTAACAAAATAAACAAAAAATAAAATAAAAAGTAATTGAAAAAAGTTGAAAGTGAACTATTACTTGAGATAGCTGATAATCTGACAATAGTATTTGACTTTAGATAATAATAATAAGGTAAAAATAAAATCATAAAAAAAATGAAACAGAAAACTACTTGATAGAGTTGATCATCTTACAATAATATTTGACTTTATACAGATGTAGATAATAATAATAATAATTTATTATTATTATTATTATTATTATTATTATACACCATTTAAAAATAAGAAAAAAAGAGACTTAAAATAAAATGAAAAATGAAATAAAATGAAAAAATTTTTTGCATAATAAAAAATATATTCACAGTGTTCACATTCGTAGTACAAACTCTTCAGGACAAGTTACATGCCAGAGTTTAATACTCTAGATAGTGACATGCTAAGCCCCTAAACCAAAGTATGAGCATTAGAACTAGTGATGCTTGTCTTATAATCATATAAACAAGTGATCCGTAAAACAAAGGCGTACAGTTCCCAACGACAATCCCACAGTCCTGCAGCCTTATCATACTCTTCCTCAAAGAAGACCACACAGCAAGGACCCTCGACCTGAACTGTACCATGTTTACCATGTATAGGCAGAGTGGAGGTTTCTAAGAGCATGTTTACGCATCGCTTTTGTACGGCTTTTACGAAGAATGTGAGGAATGCCTCAGATCGGCGGTGAATTTATCCCTCTGTTCTATAGCATGGAACGGCTGGCACACTACTGGACCTGTCTGATGGCCTGCCTCCTCCTCCTGCTTGGCTCTGAAGGCTAAAGCGCCCGTCAGCCGGAGATGCCGTGTGAGTTATGTAACGTGAGGCGTCTGCTGGAAGACAGATGGCAGACGGCAACAGACTGCCAAGGTACGAGGTGCTTCACTTGACTGTCAGAGATGCAGCCAACTGCTGCATCACCACACAGGACAGTAAAAGGGTTTAAATTCATTGGCAAGAACATATAAGGGATATATATATATCAGCAAAATAAAACCAGACAAGGTGAACAGGATCCCATCGATTATACATTATAAACTGACTTTTGGCTACAAAATGTACCCTACAAAAAGTGCTTACAAATACACAACAGAAGACATTTTCTGTTTCTAAAGGAAAGGAACATGAGTGCATGAGTGATGCAACCTTTTTTTTTCATGCATTAGATGAGAAGCTGCTTTAAACGGCCTCTCACTGTTTTCATTAAAAATCATTATTAGCATTAAAAATCATTAATGCAGCCAAAAAAAAACTGCATTTGCAACCTGAAGCAATTTTGAATTTTTACCACAATATGTTTTCATAACTTTGGTTATCAGATGTTAGATGAAAACCCATTTACAGAGGGGAAAAAAAGGAAAATGCACTGGTGCTTACCCAGTAATTTTATGGGCATTTCCATTAACCCTAAAACACAACACAATGAAGTGCAAAATTCTAAATACAGGTAAAACACCCAGAAAAATAAATCCAGAAAAATTATTTCATAATAATACAGTACATAGCACCAAAACGTTTGTATTTAGTTATTTATTTATTTGTTTGTTTGTTTACAGTGTTGAGTGAGAGTGTTGAAAATAAGAAAGTCACATTTCTTAATATCTTATCATATTGTGAGAAATAAAGTTGCTATTATGAGGAATGACTTTCCAAATGTGAGCTAAAGAGTCACATTGTGAAATATAAAGTCAGAAATTTTAAATATAATTTTAAAATATAAAGACTCAAATGACGAGAATATCACAACTGCAAAAAAAAAAAAAATTTACAAAATTATTTGAAACAGAAATTGGCAATACGTCAGTCAACCAAACTTTTGGTTGAAAATACTTATATAATAATTTTTTATATAAAACATTTTACTTTCGGTTTTCAGCAAAAAAAAAAAAAAAGGAAAAGAAATGAATGAATAAAAAAATTCATATTTAACAAATACAAAAGTACTGTAAGTTTCCACATCCTAAATTAATTTTGTATTTATTAAAAAACAAAAACGACGAAGTTTTTTTTTTCTTTTTGCTGAAAACCGAATGTAAAATATGTAATGTTATTGCACTGTCAACCAAAATCTTTCCAAGCTGTCTGTTTGTGCATACCTATTTTAATTAGACACTGCCCAGGCAAATAAAACTACACACTTTAAGATGATTTATTTTGTACTAACATTTAAAAATTTGGTCTGTTTGAAAAACTAAAAATGCAGCACGCACATTTTCATTCATGTCATTGACAGAAAACTGAGACTTCATGCCTCCAGCCATACTGCTTCTTACACAACACGCAAAAAGGACTTAAGAGGCCACACACTTGAATCCTGAGTACATACAGTAATAAGACCATTTTGAAGCTAATCTTACAGCAGTGGGCCTCATAAGATGACTGTATAATCCACTATGAGTTTGTGACATTTTCCCATCACCATTACCAACTCAAAAACCAAAGTGAGCCACGACCCACCATTTTAATCCCCCAGACTAATTATGGCATTTGAGAGGACAAGTATGCACTTAGAAATGCAGTACGCTCCTCTTCTCTAGGCCACAGCGGCCAGAGAGTGGCTCTCAGTAATGGATCGGCCTTAATTACAGGTCTTATGGATGGAAGACATCAAATAAGAGACTCATTGCTGCAGTTTTCCAGCTCTGTTGAAGTGTCCCAAATGTACCGGAAGAAATCTGGATTGAGTAAGTGACAAACAAATAAAGCATTGAGGACTGAATGATGGGCTAATGAGAAACAGCGTCAGGGAAAGAGTAGTGAACAACAAGGAGATGACAGCAATGATTGACCATGATAACACATTTTCAACTTCAAAACACACAATGCAGGGCAGCAGCAGTACTCAAAGTAATGAAGAGGTGCTTAAAGAAGAGAGCTTAATGTAGCACTGCAAAACAGCAGGATGCAATGCAATGGCTGAAGACATCCATCCGATGCATGCATACATGAACAAGGGATGCAACGATATTAATTTTGTTTAAAAACGTAAATTATGCTTTAATTTATTATAATATAATGTAATCTAAAATAATATAATATATAATTCATACATTAAAATTCTATACTATTTTGTCTAAATACATTACTAATAAAAAGACTAAATAAAAAGCAAAAATCTAAGTGAATTCAGGCCTCACAACAAAAAAATACACAGTATGAAAAATGGATATTCATTTCGAGATTTGCTCGAGAGTACATTCAACAGTGTTATATAATTATTAGTGTTTTAAAAGAACAGCTTTAAGTGAACAATAGATTATTAAATATACAATATCAACAGAAGCATATCCAATAGAGAATGATAAATTAAATTAATAAAAAAATAAAATAAAATCCAATATCTGTAGGTATGTTTATATGCACTAATTTCGGTCAAATGGAATGAATCAAATCTGATTCAGAAAATTGTTTAAGCGTTGCGAATTCGAATTGCGTATTCACAAAAAGAGAGCTGATATGTCAGATAAGCATTTCTGCAAATATTTAGTAAATATTCAGCCTCCTTCACTCACCAATTTTTAAGACATGAGTTGTAAATAAACGTACATGGGGTCATAAGACATAAAATATATGTAAACATATGCATCACAATCCTGAACATTATTTTTGAATCCGATTAAGAAAATACTTGGATTCAAACGTTTACATATTTTTTCCTATTGATTAGATTTCAGGTCTACACCACCAAAATTTCATTGAGCTCAACTGGATTGATTAAGGCATTTACGATAAGGCTTTCCAATCACACATAGCCACATAAGTTATCACAAGCTACTTTTACATGCACACAAATAATCTGTTTAGAATCAGATTATTTGGGTGCATGTAAATGTAGCTTGTGATAACTAATATGGTCCAGATATACAGTGCAAAAAAAAACAGCACAAAAATCTGCTTCATGTAATAGTAATCCTGGCTTGACAATCCTGAACAGTTTAGTGACAGTGTCACATAAAGTCATTTAAAAACAGCATTTCAACTACTGAAATCCTGAATGATATCACCAAAAAGAACAGTACATTTATGACTTTGGGTTCCAAACAATTTAACAAAGTTGTCTAAATTTAAGCAAGTACTGTTAGAGATTGGAGTGTACCAAAGACAACAACTCACTGGTTAGTGTCTGAAGAATGTCAGTATTTTGGGTAAGTGGATCCAGCCTTACCATAAACATCATAGATGACATCCAGAGGGGACGACCAAGAGTACCGTTCCGCCCCCAGTTCGGTTAAAGAAGATGGGAGTGTCTCAAGTTCATAAGCTCCCCGGTTCCTCCAGTAAAGGAACATTGTGAAGGACGAGGCTGTAAACGCTAACCGCAAAAATAAACTGATCTTCTAAAAGCTACTTTAAAAGGAAACAATACCCACTCGCACAATAATCAAACACTCAACATCTAACGCGGCATCTTTATGTCCACCTCTGATGTGCCCTAAACGGGATATAGTCAATCTCAAACAATTCCCCATAAAGCAGGCACCTGCAGTTACCTCATCTTCCCTAACAATTAAACCTCGCTTTGATCCTGCTTCACGAGTTCCAACCCATAAAAGTGCGCAACTAGGCACGCCAAAATTGGACCTACGTTCCAAAACCGAGCAAATCCTGACACCCATTTCACAGCAACTCAATGCAACTCTTGACAATAAATCTCAATTGAGAACATATGACGGGTTCCTTGCTTCTCAAATCGTGGATCCCTCAGTGGGATCTTGCAGTACGACAAGACAGGAACGCCTAAAAGTCCTCTAAACTTTGGGAAGATAAAAACTAATTAAAGTCTTCCAAAGTTGCTTGATGTCTTGACAAGCATGTCTCGCCTTCTTTGAAAAGTTGACGGTGCTTCTTCTTCAACTTCATCCCAGACCTACGTTATAAACCCGAGCAAACCCTGGCACCCATTTCACAGCAACTCTTTAGAAAAAATCTCAATTGAGAACGTATGATGGGTTCCTCGCTTCTTGAATTGTAGTTCAAGCTGGAAACACCTAAAAGTCCTCTAAACTTTGGGAAGATAAAAACTAATTAAAGTCTTCCAAAGCTGTTTGATGTCCAGAAAAAAATGTCTCGCCTTCTTTGAGAAGTTGATGGTGCTTCTTCTTCAACTTCATCTTAGATCCCAAAACCAGACCTATGTTGCAAACCCAAGCAAATCCTGGCACCCATTTCACAGCAACCCAATGCAACTCTTGATAACGTAAATAATGCTCTGAATGGATAATGTATGACGTGTTCCTTGCTTCTCAAATTGTGGATCCCACAATGGGATCTTGCTGTACGCTAGACAGGAACACCTAGAAGTCCTCTACCCTTTGGCAAGAACAAACCAAATTAGTCTTCCAAAGTTGTTTGACATCTTGACGAGAGTGTCTCGCCTTCTTTGAGAAGTTGACAGTGCTTCTTTAACTTCATCTCAGAAGTTCTTCGCTTTCTTCGCCAAACAATCCGTATTTCCAACTCTGCAAGGAACAGGCACATCAGTGTCAAAGTCTGCACAAGCAAGTTGGGCAAAGAGGTCTGGTTGTCAGAGGGTGTTCGACCCACACTACCAGACAAATGTTGTATTCATACTGGGCTGAAGTGCATGCTGGGATTTACAGACTAGGCCAATACCTTTCAGTCTCTGGGAAACAAAGATCCCTTGCAAACCCCTCCTACACAGACAGTGAACTTTGTCTATGATTTGCACAAACAATAAAAGTCAGACATTTCTGCATTGATTAGAGTCCTAGTCCTCCTTTTTTGGAGAGATTTATGAGTTACGAATGCCGTGTGACTACAACAATGTCAGCTGTTTCCTTGGATGGACACTGGCCAGCAGTGGCTCCTGATAAGATATCCGCTCTACGGAGGTGGATGCATGTCAAAATGACAATTTCAAACGTGGCATTTCCCCAATGTCTTGTTGCAGTAAGGTTGCTTTAGTTACCCTGCAGAGATGAATTATTGTGAGAATGTACCGTGTAAGAGTCGGAGGGGAGGGACGATGTTGCACAGCCATTCAGATGTCCAATTTTGGGATAAGAAATTAGAGGGTACGGCTGGGGCAGATTTACTCTTGGAGTCTGGCTTTGCAGACATATGGTAGTAATCCAGAACCTGGCTTTGAACTTGCAGCTTTTTTAAATGAACAGGCTGCTCGGGCAGCTGCAGAATGAGACTCAACAGAGAAGCAGATTCAGACAATGAATCTAAGGTTTTTCCTCTGCAACTTCAGCGTCTTTTTTAAACAAACAGTGGGCTTGAATATTCTGCATTAGCATAAAAAGTGCACTTACGTAACAGAGTTTGAGTGCAGACGTGTGACTGAGAGGCAGAATGAGTGTGTGCAACAGGATGAAGTGAAGGAGTGAGTTTTCCCAAGCCTCAATGGTGTTGACAAGTGGAGAGCAGTTTGACTCTCTGGTTGCCAAAGTAGTGGAAAATATATTTAACCTATATTTAGATGGAACCGCCACATCATATGCTATATTAACCCCTTAAATACTAGAAATGCTTTTGTAATATTTCAAAACTTACAACAAACTGAACACATTAACTGAAGATAATTAATTGACTCAAAATGTCAAATATTACCATTCAAAAATTTGGGGTTGTTAAGATTTTTTAAAAGAAGTCTCTTATGCTCCGCAAGGCTATATTAATTTGACCAAAAACAAAGTAAAAAGAGTAATATTTAAAGGGGTCATATAATGCGATTTCAAGTTTTCCTTTCTCTTTGGAGTGTTACAAGCTGATTGTGCATAGATAAGATCCCTGAAGTTGCAAAGACTAAAGTCTCAAAACCAAAGAGATATTCTTTATCAAAGTTAAGACTCTGCCACGCCCCCCTAAAACGGCTCGTTCTAACACAAAATAATGATCTTTAAAAAAGCATCATATGACCTCTTTAAAAAATGCTAGATAAACATACATTTCAGAAGAATGGTGTATGTATACAATTTTTAGAACGTTATTAAAGACCAGATAACTTGGAGCGAACATTCTATTAATGTTGCCAAAATTCTGAGAACTTTCTCTCTTAGTTGGAGAAGCTTAGTGTTATTAAAATAAGCTATTATTACTCGGCGGAATAACTGTCTATTACGATTATTAATAAAAAAAAAATTGAAAATTGTTGCATTTTATCATATTGCAGTTGCAGCCATTTTATAAAAGCAACTGAGGCGGTTTTGTGTCACACCAACAACACACTTTGTGGTCAAATAAATGGCTGTTTTCATTTATCTAAAATATTAGTCTAAAATATATATTCCTTATTGTGAATTATAAAATTATTATTATTTTTTTATTATTTAAGCCAAATCTTCCACAGAGAAGCATCTGTAGTATACAAGAGTGAACATTTTCATTACTCCTCACAGCTGGGACCTGAAAATTTTCCCTCAGGCTCCAACAGCGGCGCTCCATCAGTCAAACAATCCAAACAACTTCAACTGCAAGTTCACGGCTAAATTACTGCTAATCTCATTCATTCAACAAGTCTAATAGCTGTACAACCACTTAAACCAAGGGCAGGACCTGGAAGAAGAACAATATGCTAATAGCACGGTCTTAAGCCTTTCTTGTGTGTGATAAAAGCAAGCTGAATGCGTGACAGAGTGAGGGATGATGGGAAAGCCTTAAGGCTAGGAGGGCTGTTGAACGGTGGAGGGAACGGCTGACAGCTGCGAAAGCCTGTTTATGAGCATTACATCATCTCAGGACTTGAAAAGCTGATAGCAATAACCCTGCGGTTTGTTTTTGTGTGTGTATGTGGGGGTTGCATTTGGGTTTTGGAGTCAGACTTACAATACAGTCTTTCGAGTAAAGGCCATAATCGATTACATCATTGTGAGTTACCAACAATATTTCATTAGTTGTTTACTTTTGATAAAACTAATCAAATGGAAGGTGTCTTTTGACTAAAAACTATAAGCACTTGTAAACGAATTGGTCAATTTATTGACAAGAAAATGGTGTCAATGTTAGCAGGCAAGTTGCATGTCCTTTTTTATGGTTTTAATCACTTTTGTAGTATGATTAATTCGATTTTTACATTTTGCCCATGCAAAACTCATAGCCACAATGCCAGGACATTGCTATGCAGTTGCTAGGTGGTTCATTACTGAACCCAAGACAAAAAAAAATCCCATATATACTGGTTATTGATTGATTTTCTGGTTTCTACATACAGCTTCATCCCTCTTTCATTGTATGTCTATGGGATGTTTTTACCAATTTTATTGTCTATCTACCAAAAATTCTGTTCACTTATTTAAGTGACAGTTGTTCCTGCATGTACAAATGGCGTCCACTCTAAAAATAAAGACTCTTTATTGGCATTGATGGTTCCATGAAGAAATTTTAACATCCATGGAACCTTTCCATTGCACAAGTGAAAAAAAGTTCTTTAGAGAATTAAAACGTTCTTCACACTTAAAAAAAGGTTCTTTTAAGAACTGTTCACTGAATGGTTCTTAGGGGAAGCAAAAATAGTTCTTCTATTGCATCGCTATGAAAACCAACCGAAAGTTTTATTTAGAAAAGCCAAACAAAGGCCACGATTTAGCAAAAACCTCTTAGAAATAGTTTTTTTTTTTTAATAGAAAATCTGACTATCACTGGACAAGCCAAATTTAGCTAAGCGAAACACAAACACCCTTTACACTTCAGATAATAAGATTAGTCTTTAAGCAGAAGGATTTGCCAGTGTTTAAGGCAAAGAGTTAGCAGATGCAAAAGGAACCAACTTAAAAACAGTGATGCAATGACATTTTTCAGGAAGCATATCAAGCTAAGAGCTTTAAAGGTCAGTCAGTTGACATCATGCACCCAAAATGAGGGTGAAAACACACACTAGGTAGAACTGTTAAGATAAAATGACTAATCAAACTTGAGTGAGCCAGAAGCTCCTCTCAGACAAGCCTTAAAGGGGTCATATGATGCTGCTAAAAAGAACATTATTTTGGATGTTCTGAGATTAAACCCGTGTATTTCAGGGAGGCTTGAGTGGTCTGGTGCACTAATGGTAACTTGCAGCCCCCGCTGAGCTAAGAAGCCTCTGGCGTACACCACACGTTAGTTTGGGGTTTCTATATATATATAACCATTCAGGCTGGAAGGCTAATCTTATCGTGATTGCAGAGGTCAATATAATCGAGCAGGAAAATGTTTGGCAACAGCGAGAAGTGTCTGTGCATGTCAGTCTGTGAAAGAAGTAGTATTGAATGGCTAAAGCATCCAAGAATTGGATTTGAATCGGATTTTAAAAGTCGAATAAAACAAAAACAAATGTTCTTTTTTTAAATTAATGTTTGTTGACTTTATTGGGCTTTTCGATATGCATGCTTGTATTTATTTATGCACAGAATATACTAACAATATATTCTAATATATTCCAGTAAGCAACATTGCACCTTTCAATCAGAAATGTAAAATGTATGTAAAAATATTGTAATTTATGAATTTAATAAAGAACAGGCCACTTCTGGTCTCATTCTCAATTAATTAAAATCCCTAATATGCAAATGATTTCAAATGAATCATAATTAACTAAACTGTCAATTAAAATAATGAGCTGAGAGATTTGCTGTAACTCATTTCTAGGACTCTACAAATACATCACACAAAAAGACACACTGCAGTAAACAATGTAAAAATGTTATTAAATGTTTGTTTAACATTTCCACAGGTCCAAAGTATTATCAGAGAGTGCTTATGCTCCAAATGCCTGTATATAAAGTCATAATTTTAATGCCAAACCACAACTATTGATTTATGGGATTTGAAGCATCAGCGTCAATCATTTAAAGGGGTCATATGATGCTATTTTAAAGATCATTATTTTGTGTATTTGGTGTAACAGAATATGTTGACATGCTTTAATGTTCAAAAAAGTCACGACGCATTACTCTGCGGTGCGCAAAAAATTCCGCATTTGAACAGTCAATAGCAAATACTTAAACTAATAACAAAACATACTTAACATGTGGGGGCGTGTTAGAACCCAAGGCATACAAATTTAGTCATTCATCTTTCCTGCATTATTAATATTAAGATGATCAATTACCGTAATTAACATTTCATAAGAGTCAGAGGAGAAAGAAAACTTACGGAGACGTAGCCGGATGCCAAGCCAGCTTCTGGGAGGTGATTTGTGAAGAACTGGATGCATAATCCACTTGTTGGGAACCATGCTGTCTGCTTTACTCTGCGTCCTCTGTGTTGAGGTAGAGATCCACACTATAACAGCTGGCGGAGGGGTCACCAGCGGTCAGATACCACTCCTGGCATGATGATTGGAGAATGAACACTACTTTTACTGCCAGAGACATAGATCCCAGGTGGGACACAACCCCCAAATTTGAGTATGCATCAAATTGCCAATATTAAAACCAGAGTATCTCTTTAAACAGACTTGTTTAATTTGAAAATACACACACACAAAAAAAATTTAAAATAACACAATGACTGTTCAAAAATTATAAATATCAATAAATAGCCCTATATACTGTATGTAACGATATATTCTCTCCGTATCTATTAGGTTATTTAGAAAGGGATTAAAATATGAAAGACAAGTTTTCAGTTAGTGAATTAAACATAATGCTGATATTTTTGTCTGGCTTAAAGGTAAAAAATGTCAACATGGTTTAACTGAATTAAAAAGCTAAAAATAATTACAAAAAATACAAAAACAAATGTTGACATAATATTTCATTAAAAAAATTAAATAGGCAAATAATGTTTTAAAATTTTACTTGACAAGCATTTTAACTTTTCAGAAAACAATTATCAAATTGTCAAGCACACATATTTTAAAGATGCAATTAAAATATTTTAGTTCTTTTTACAAGAACGTTACACCACTTGACATTTTAGGAGTCTAACATTTGTTTAAAATGGTATAAACTGTGCAAAAATGTAACCAACATAAATTACACTTCTAAGAACTTGCCACGTGTTTTAAACTAGGTTCTATAAAGTAATTTTTATTTTTTATTTCATCACATCCTTATGTCACTGATCCACATTTTATTTGCAATGCATGCACATACTAAATGCAGACTCCGTTTGCACATTTCAAACAGGCCTGATTTGGCTACATCTCGTTTGTTCTCACATTATTGTGTAGCATTGTCATTTCAATGACTCGGTAAGCGTGCACGCTGTTACCATCTCAGCGATTCATACACTGACTACAACATGACCAATGCAACAATTATATCCAGTGATCGCATTCGATTCTGTCGTCTATTAATCTATATCGAAACTCAGTCTAACCTGTTGCATTGTAAAGCTTCATCATCGACCCCCAGAGTGAAAATAAGCTCGTCCATTCAGCAGCAGCAGGACTTTAAATTCACTCCAATGTGGCTTTCATCCCCTCAGAAAGGTGTTGAATCTACTGCACCGCCGCTGTCTTCTGTAAATCCATGCTTTGTGGGACAGGACTGGCGATTATCAGCGTGAAAGTTTCTCGCTTGCTTTGTCTGGGCTGTTCCCTCTGCTCTGTTTCAGCCATGGAAAGCGTTTTCCATTCTTTCAAATCACCTTTAGTCAAGATATCCCGCTGTACTGCATGCTTTCAACCGCTAGAGGCGCTAGGCGACAGACTAGTGCAAAAGCGCGTGTGTAGAATTCAATTTTACCGCAATTTAAGCATCTTTTAGTTTCTTAATTGAATATTTTATGTATATGTAATGCATATAAATATATTAATATAACATGTTAAAAAAATTATGTGACTATGTGAATCATGTTACACTTTAAAATTGCTTTCATAATTGCATTTACCCTTAGTGGCAGTAGTTCAGAAGTTCATCTGCAGGCTTGTCTGAGTCCTTATTATGAATATTTGGCTCCACCTGCTGGTCATCATGTCCATCTGCAAACAGTTCAAGCTCCACAAAGTGCACGTAGCACGTAGTATATGGCAAGCCGTTTTGACTTTTATTCCTTCACAGGATATGAATTCTTGATATCAACAATTCAAGCTTCACTAGTCAAAATGCTAATTCTTGATATCAGAAATTAGATTTCTACTAGTAACAATGGCTAATTTTATATCAGGAATTACATTTCCACTAGTAACATAATGCTAATTCTTGATATCAACAAATACATTTTCACTAGTTAAAATGGTACGTAATTATTGATATCAGGAATTAAATTTCAACTGGTAAAAAATATAATCATTGATATCTGCAATTGTATTTTCACTAGTTAAATGTCACCATAGGCTGCCATTCAAATTTAATTGTTGATATCAAGAATTGATTTCTTACTAGTTGAAATTACAATTTCACATATCAGAAATACAATTCTTGCTAGTAAAAACCTTTATTTTTTATATCAGTAATCACATAGTTACTAGTACAGACGTCTATTCTTGATATCAACAATTTAATTCTCACTAGTGACAATGTTCATTTCTGATATCATTGTGATCTGGCAGATGAAGTGGTCAAAGATATGCCTTACTACCCTGAAGAAGAGAAACTCTTTGCTATTAAAGCTGCAAGTCTGTCAGACAAGTTGGTGCTGTATCATGATAACAGGGCTGGATTTACCACTTAAAGGCTAGTGTGAACGGGGGCCCACTGTCTAATTTAGGTAAAATATAAAAACAAATCTTTGAAAAAATATAAATGTACTTTAGAAGCAGAAGAAGAAGATATTAAAGGGGTCATCGGATGCTACATGCACTTTTACAAGTTGTTTGAACTGAAATGTGTGTTAAAAAAAAACTAACACTAGCTTATTTTATCTTTTTGCATTCTATCTATTTGTTTTCTTTTTATTTATTATCCAATTAACAAAAGCAAAAAAGACCTCTAACACTAGCTTGCTCTATTCTTTTTCTATTCTATCGGTTTTCTTTTTATTTATTATATAATTAAAAAAAACCTTGCTACGTGTACTGCGTTAAGCTAACTGAGACTTGTTATAGCACTTGCATATCATTGCTCTTTTGTTGATTTTGATTGTTGGGAAAAATCATGTAACTTAAATCCCCACAAGAAATGTGTAGGAAAAATGGGAAAAATCATAATCACCATTACTTTGGTCAATATTGTAATCACGATTATTTAACAGGATTATGAGGGGGCCATATGACCAAACCTTTATATGAGTGATTTATTTAAACATAGTGATACATATCAAATATATATTTCCTGTAAATAAGGTTGTTATGACATCTACATTTTTTTGTTTCTTATTAAAGCTACAAAAGTTCTTCACTCAAGAGCTTGTGTGATTTTGAATTTGTCTTTTGTTGTTTGATTAATATTAAGCACACAGTTGCAGCAGGAAAATAGCCCGCTGTCACTTTAAGAGCCGCACAGATCCAATTTACCATTAACACGCGTATTTACATTCTCAACTCTTTACGTTTATTTATTACATGACCGACGAAGGTATGCATGAATAATCACTAAGCGCCGCATTTTGACATGCGTGTATTTGACCGCTTAGGCGTGCACCTTGAGCTAAAAGATGACTTTACATGTCCGTATTCTGTTCCGTCTCTGAGCGCATAAATCTTCCTGAGGAGCAGCGCAAGTTCTCTTTCACGCTTTTAAAAACATGAATAAATATACTTCTATAAATCAAGCATGTCCCATTTTGCAAAAGTCACGTTACATGATTTTACTGATTTGCACGTGACACTGGGCTTTTATGGAGGAACGAAACGCAGTGCTGGAAAAGGAACCAGAATGGGGAGCAATAATCGTTTCATCTCGATTATTGTATTTTCATAATCGTTGGAGGCCAAAATCGAAATCGAAACTGTTTTTCGATTAATTGCACAGCCCCTACTAAGAGTATGTGTTAATTGTGTATTTGACTAATATTCTACCTGGGATTTGCATGTTCTGTATATTCAGGTACAGCTAAAGCAGTGGATTTATGGAAATGTATCAAGTCCATGTTCATGTTTTACAGTCCATGTTCGTATTTGATGGAATAGACAAAATGCAACTACGTCATAAAATCTTTTCTAGACTACAAATGCCCATGTTGATTGAGTGTCATTCCGCAATGCAATATTTTTTTAGGAGAAACACTAATATGTAATTGTTAGATTCAAGTGGAGTGGCAGTTAAATGCCTTGACTCTCCCAAAAGAGTGACCCAACTAATGATAAGCATGTTTGTTTATAGTAATGCAGGTGGGAATGTAATTGCTGAAGTGGCTCTGGATTACTGGAGAGAATGCAAAATTCGGAAAGAGCTTTGGATGAACAGCAAGGAAATGGAGATTAAAATCAAAATATCACAATATCTTAAATGACAAGAACTGTGTGTATATGTGTTTTTTTTTACTGTAAATGGTTTCTTAAAATATTAAATTTGATTTCCCTTAAACCTGCACATATATGGTGACATTCCTGTATTACATGCACAACATTTTCTTACATTTTTAATGTGTATGTTTGTTCAACAGATGGATTTTTGCACTCTAGTATCTCATCAATTGGTTGATCACTATATTCCTTTCTCACTGTACCTCTGGAGCTGAAGCATGGCTGGTGTGTCATGGGTGAGATGGTCCATCTGAATATCACCCAAGATGCTGATCTGGCAGATAAAGTGATCAGAGACATGCTCTTCTATCCTGAAAAAGAGAAAATATTTGCTGTTAAAGGCTGCAAGTCTGTCAGACAGAAGTTGGTTGCCTATATCAATGAATATATAAAAGACTTTTGTTCACTTTTTTGCACTGTTGCTGATTTAAATCTAGAATGCACAAAGTCCAACAGCAATAAAGTATGACCTGACCCTTCTCCTCTGTTGTTTTTTTTTTTTTTTTTTTTTTTTTAAT
>NW_015652416.1:744674-762697 GCF_001515625.1 Sinocyclocheilus rhinocerous
TCATCATGGTCTTCCTCATCCTCTCTGTGCACTCAGGCAATGATAGCCTCGATGTCCCTTTCCCATCCATGATCAGATTCCAGTCTGACTGCAGCAATGAAGGTCGTGATGGACGGCAGAGACAGGTGAAGGTGGGCACGGTTCATCAGAATAAAGCTGCAGAATTGGCACAGCTGTGTTGAGATGGCAGTAGATGTGGTAACGTCAGACCGGGAAAAAATGCGTTGGGCGGGTTGATAAAATGTGGGCTACTTTTTGATACAACTGGCGAGTGTTTCAGTTTCCGTGTTTGTGAAGCAGGAAATTACCGTAAATATTTCAGCGTGAAAGTCACTTGGGACAGATGACGGAATGTATCATTTGCACGTGTTTTTGAGTCTTACAATTTTAAACCGTGAGACTGCTTTCTGTGAGCTCACACCCAAAGTGCGCGCACATAGAGCCGCATCTGTGAACGCGCGACTAAGTTGTGTTGTGCCTTATTGCGCGTAAATGGCCAAATACATACAAAATTGTCAAAATGACCATCTTGATAAGTATTCACGTAAACAGCCTATAGCCAACAATGTTTAGTATAAATCGACTATTAAGTGAATGTAAACAGTTGAGAAACAAAACTTGGGTGTAACAGATCCGTGCATGAGGTCTTAAAGAGACAGCAACCTAAACGGTCTTCTGAAGCGAAATGTTGTGTTAGTTTAACAAAAATGTAGATTCTTAAAACTTTATAAACTGTAATATCCAACTTCCGGTCGCTCAAGCAGGCGCGTTCACAACAAGGCAGAGTGTGTGACGTAGGCGTAATGAAAGGCGCAACGTAAAATCCGGGGAGAAGACAGTGGTCTTGCGAGAACCAAGTTTTGTTTACGGCACAGGAAACCATGTGAACAAGTAAATTGTATCTGTTTTGATTCAAATGGTGTGTTCGTGTCAATACCCGGGATGTTTAAATAAGTTTGTGACAGGTGGTTTGTTAACCTCTTCTAGACTACAATGACAATGTAGATGGAGTGTCATTCAACAAAGCAATCTTCATTTTTCTTCAATCTTCACACATTCGTGTGTCATGGCTGAGATGCTTCATCTGAACATCAAACCAAACTATGATCTGGCAGATGAAGTGGCCAGAAACATGCCCTTCTTCCCTGAAGAAGAGAAAGTATTTTCTGTTAAAGGCTGCAGGTCTGTCAGACAGCTTCTCTGTTTTATTTTTCATGAGAATTTTGTCCAGCTAACACCAGTAAACCTGCATGAGCTGTTTTAACTAGTTGTCTGCTTAAAAACAATTTCACAACATTTTATTTTGCTACAGTTAATTATGTTTTTTTATTATTATTATTATGTGTGGTAAAAAATGCTTCCTGGTTTATTTAGATAGGCCTATTTGTTGACTTCACATATCTTCACATCTTCCAGGTTTGGAGGAAGATTTAAAAGACTCTCTCTTTGGGCAGCACATTGTGTCTGATGTTGTACTGAAAGCTGTAACATCATTTATGAATGACAGCAACCCAAACAAACCGCTGGTCCTCTCTTTCCATGGGACTACAGGAGTTGGGAAAAATCATGTTGCTAAAATCATTGCGAGAAACATTTACGAAAATGGGATAGAAAGCCACCATGTTCACACATATATATCTGAGCATCATTTCCCACACAAAGAAAAGTCAGACTTATACAAAGTAAGTAAATAAATTGTATTTTAATCCATGGCCTAAGACTCAAGTAATCACATGTAGACAAATAATTACTTCTTTATCATGGTCATCATGTTCTTTAAAATGTACAGTAAGATAGTCCATAGGACTCATGTACTCAGAGTTGGTTGGGCCAACACATTCTCAATACCAAATTATCACATATTGACACTTGGTCAGGATCCCTCGGCGTCACTTTTTAATGCTTAGGGTACCCCAGCGTGGCTTTCAGTTGTTTGCCATATGCTTATTTTTCGATGTGCAGGGTAGCTACTTCATTGCTTTCAATGAGAAACCTTTGGCATCACACATAGATGCAATGTGCATGGGAATGTCGCCATGATGAAATTACACATTGGATTAATACCTGTAAATAAATAATTGAACAATACCTGTGATTATGCCTGTTAAGTGTTTTATGTTGTTGAGAAGTGAGTAGGTAGGAGTGGGGTTAGGTGCTCCAATATCTATGAAAGTATGAATTACTTGTACTTTTATATATGCAAACAATTACATGCATTGTGATTTGATGCAATGCATGCCATCTTGATCATGCATAAGGCAAACAACTTAAAGCAATGCTAAAGGATATCCTGAGCATTAAAAAGTGACGCAGAGGGATCCTATGTGACGAGTTGGGAGTGAGAATGCCCTGGCTGGACAGTTAGAAATTTGGGTCATTTACAGATTCAGTATTTTCCTCAATTGATGTAGTAATCAAGTTGAATTTCATTTCTATTAAAGAAGTAGTTCACCCAAACATTTAAATTTACTCACCCATTTACTCACCCTTAGGCCATCCAAGAGAAGTTTGTTTCTTTAGCAGAACAGATTTGGAGAAATATAGCATGTCACATTAAATGGATGCTCTGCAGTGAATGGGTGCCGTCAGAATAAAAGTCTAAACAGCTGATAAAAACATCACAATAATCCACACCACTCCAGTCCATCAATTAATGACTTGTGAAGTGAAAAGCTAAAGTTTTAACTTTAAAGAGATTGGCCAAAATACCAATCCATAATAATACTTCCTCCATAGAAAAAGTCCATCCCCTGTTGTCCTCTTACATCAAAATCCACCAACATATTTGTTTAGAACTGTTTTGCTTGTAAACAGTGCTTGATCTGCATATTTCTCTCCTGGTTCAGATAAGACAACTTTTTAACTCGAGAATGATTAATGATGATCTTCTTCTTCTTCTTCTTTCTTTTACTGGCAACCGCACTTAACAGTGCATTACTGCCATCATCAGGTAGCTTGGATCAGAAACATTTCCTCTATCTCTTAACATTTTCTAACCCCCCCATTACAAAGAAAAATAAATAAATAAATACACTGGCAATGATGATCTTAATGATTCATTTGTTATTACAAACATTTAGCTTTTCATTTCACAAGACATTAACTGATGAACTGGATTCTTGTGGATTACTGTGATGTTTTTATAAGCTGTGGTGATTGCATTGGTGAACAATTGGTGACATAATGCTCCATTTCTATAAATCTTTTCCGAAAAAGAAACAAACTCTATTGATGACCTAAGGGTGAGTAAACTGTCAGCAAATTAAAATTTTTGGGTGAACTATGACAAAATTTTTTTTACCTGATATTAAACATAGTAAAATAAAATATTCAAAATGATAATATAAAAGTAAAAATAATCCACATTTTGTGGGAGCGTTACACATAATTCATTTCTCAAACAGTGATTTGCATGTTCTGTATATTCAGGCACAGTTAAAGCAAGGGATTTATAAAAGTGTTTCAAGTTTTCCCCGCTCCATGTTCATATTTGATGAAATGGACAAGATGCAACCACAGCTGATCGATGTCATAAAACCTTTTCTAAACTACAATGCCAATGTAGATGGAGTGTCATTCCGCAATGCAATCTTCATTTTTCTTAGGTAAAGCCCTCAAGTTTGATTTTCAGATTTCCACAAATAGGCTACAGTTGTAGTCAACATATTAGCTCTATAAAATTAAAACACAGTGGTAATTAAATGCCTCTACTGTCCCTAACGAGTGACACAACTAATTATATGCTGTTTATCTGTTTGTTTATAGTAATGCAGGTGGGAATGTGATTGCTGAAGTGACTCTGGATTTCTGGAGAGAAGGCATATGTCGGGAAGAGCTTTGGATGAACAGCAAGGAACTGGAGACTAAAATCTTTAGAAACATTTTCAATGATAAGAACAGTGTGTATTAAAAGATCATTTAAGTATTAAGCAAAATATATATTTGTAAATATATTTCAAAAGCTAATATAGATTTTCAAATATATTTCAAAAAGTTCCATTTACTTGTATTTCGTAATAAATTATTTGATCATTTTATTTATATATTTTCTAAATATATTTATTTAGCCCAAAACTAAAAATGTGGCTGCATTTACTCCACAATTAAATCCTTTCATTTTTAATGTGTATGTCTGTTCTACAGGTGGATTTCTGCACTCCAGTATGATAGATGAGCATCTGATTGATCACTATGTTCCTTTCCTGCCTCTAATGCTGAAGCATGTGCGTCAGTGTGTCATGGCTGAGATGGGCCATCTGAATATCAAACCAAACTATGATCTGGCAGATGAAGTAGCCAGAGACATGCCCTTCTTTCCTGAAAAAGAGAGAATATTTTCTGCTAAAGGCTGCAAGTCTGTCAGACAGAAGTTGGTGCTGTATGTCAATTAACAGATGAACAACTTTAGCAGCACTTGTTGTCCAGTTTATTGTTATAACTTTTTAACCCTTTCACTGGTGAGTTTAAAATATTCTAGCGGTCCCCCCAGAGTGAGTTTTTTTAGGCGGCTGCTATTTTAGAACGTTGTCACATGACACACCGTGGCCACAATAACACTGTATGACAGATGGATTGCTTTTATTTTGTTTTTCCTTTTTTATTCAAATTATTCATAAACTTGCTTACCATACCATCAACTATCTGATATTCCGATTCACAAATATGTGTAAATGAGTGTGTTTTGTCCTTTAAATCGATCTTGATCGTGATCTATAATGTGAGATGGGCGCCGCCATGTTTGCTTGCGCTGCAGTTTAGAGAGTCCTGTCAGTCGGATTTACAGCGCGTAAATGTATCAGTTTCTCCCGAAATACATGCAAGTAAGTGGCCGGTGAACTGGGAGAAGAATAGAGTGAACTTTATAGTTACTTACACTATGTGTATCTGATATTGATAAAACACGTTGGCAAATTATATTTGAATGGATTGTTATTGCTGCTTCCATAAACATCAGTGTGTAGCCTATTTCACGAACCCTAAATGTATTGTTTTACTTGTACTTACTTGTATTTAAATGTCTGAAACCTAAAATAACCATTATGTGGTTAAAAACACTGCATATTTGTGCTTATATGACAAGCAGTGGTCGAACTATACCGTGGACTTTGGAGTGCAGTTATGTGACGTCACCAAACGTTCTAAATCCCATATTTGGGACTGTACCATTCAACAGGTTAACACACAGTTGCACAGAAATTATATATGACCTTAATCTCTCCTTTGTACTATTAACTTATTAATATTTCAGTCTTGATGAGTTACACTGCTATGGAGTCTGGGTTGGAGTCACTATTATATTAAACATTTTAATCTAGACCTATGTCCAGTCTGTTTAGCTTTTAAATTCACGTTTTTTATTCTTACCTGATTTTGGAAGTAACTTAGACCTTCTAGTGTTTTCTGTAATGACAAAAAGCCATGATTATACCATCTTAAATGTTTGTTACTATAATGAAATACCATGAAAGAGCTCAGAGAACGAGAGAGAGAAAGGATGTTTTTTTTTTTTTTGTGAATCTGTAAATCTCTGCTAATATTAATGCCATTAGAACACATCACTCGGATGGATGAACTTCTGTCAACAATAGGGGTGTCATTAGACCCTTTTATGAAATACTGATGTGACCCAGTAAAATAATACTGATAAATCCTTATGTGTCGAATGTACAACTAACTGACCGACGAACTGACAAATTTAGGGTTAGGGGTCGCTATGGGGAACGCCTTCAGCGTGACAGGTGTCTGAAGCATACATCTAAACACGACAATAACATGCGTAACCTGAGACATTCCCTTCCGAGGGAACTTCAAACTGCGTCCTCTAGCGGTCGCTATGGGGAAAGGTATACCCACGCTGCCATGCTGAGGAGAGTGCATGCCAAGCACCAAGGCGAGCACTAAATACCAACTCCACCAAAGCTATGGGAGGTGCCCCTAGGATGCCTTGACGGCTGTCAGTGACATTATCCCCTTCAGCCAAAGGTCTGAGCTGCATACCCCAATAACTTACCTGTTAAGCACTGGGCTTGGAATGCCTGAACCCAGGGCAGAGCTCGAAGGCTTGGAACAAAGCCACAAAGGCTTAGAAGGCCCCTTGGGGCGGGACATGAGTAGCATGTCCTGGCTGGGTCAGCTTCTCGAAGCAAACATCCAGCCAGGACGTCAGGGAGCATGTCACAAAGCATTACACTCCGAAAATGCTCAACCTGAATGGAGGACCCAAGGGTCCTTGAGGTTGCAGCACTATACTGGGGACCTGATGACCAAGGAGGCTACAGCAGAAACCTAGCAACTTGGCTGCATGATCCAGCAAGCATGAGGCCAAAGATGTAGGGCTATCATCCAGCCTGGATCCAGTACCGATGGGTGAAACCATCACCACAATCGGTCGACAGCGAGAGGTTCTGACTTCCAACAGGAGGGGTGTAACAAACCCTGTAACAAAGTCAGAGGTACAAAGACAGGTCCAAGTAGCGCTGCGGAGAAAAGCTAGTTAGTGAGTCCACGTAAAACTAGCAATAGAGAAATGACATGGATCGCACTTGTAAGGTCCACACACTTGGCCCAAGGAAGGTATCCAGTGGTGGATGAAGGTCACTTGCGTGTTCGGTCTTTTCAGCGCGCAGAGTTATTCAATTTAGGTTTAACTGAAATCTGACTCCATTTTATTATCTAATCTGACCCCATTTTAGTATTACCTCGAATTTAGGTTGAAAGGCAAATTGGTTGTTTGTCGGTCTCTAATCATATGTGAGAGAGGCGTTTCCTGCACCACCCCTCTGTGGGGTGTCTTGAAGATGCCAGTGTATTGTCTGTTTCTCAGGAGATCAAAGTATCTGAGTTTCTTTTATCCTTACACACTCATCCACCACTGCTCCCTCGCATGACTCAAGTAAAAAAATTTATTATGAAGGTGAAGTTTGAAGAATACTTGGTTCAAGACCGTCAGTAGGTAGTTCTATGAGACATAGAAACTAACCAAAAAAATAGGTCCAGCATGAGAAACTGCAATGCAAGTGCAGGAGGCTCCTACCTAACTTCGGTCAGGTAGAGGGGATGGTGGCTTCAGGGGAATTAAGGGGAGGAAGATGACATCAGATGTTAATACCCTCAGAGGGAGGTGAGTAGATGTTTCAGGTTTTACTCAGGTCCGGATGAAAGCCTTGAGAACGCCTCGTCTGGATCCCCTCCCTCAAATCTTGCCTGCTACCCTTTGACTTCACGCCTCCTTTGAACCTTACCCAGAGGCGGGGGAGGTGTTGCGCGTGTAGCAACACTAGTCTTCTGCGCTCGTCTCTGATCCTTAGACCGAGACGGGCCAAGACCCCTTTGCTGTTCTGGCTCAGACCTGGGCCTTCATGGAACGAAGGACCTAAAGGCAGCGGAGCGCACCTTTGCCTCCTTAAACTTCTCGACCACCGTCTCGGGAGAAGTGCCGAAAAGCTCAGAAGGCGAAACCGGCGCATCAAGGAGAAAGCCATTCTCTTTTGTCCCGATATCCGCCAGGTTCACCCACAGATGTCTCTCTGTAACCACCATGGATCTGCCAATGGCAGTGCCAGTCTGCTTAGTGGCACGGAAAGTGAAATCCGTGGTGCGGCGCAGCTCAGCCACCTCATCAGGGGATAGAGCCTAACCCATGTCCAGGTCTTTCAGCAGGTCAGCCTGGTAAGCTCATAGCACTGCCATGGTGTGCAATAAAGCTGCAGCCTGACCGGCTGCTGTGTATGCCCTGTCATTCAAACGAAAATTGAAGGGGCTGAAGATTGGTTGAATTGAATATGTCTCGCCCAAAGAGAGCGGGATGAAAACGAATTTTTCCAGGCCTTCTCGATCTCCACATGGAAATCAGGAAGAAATGGAAGGCTCACTTGAGATGGAAGGCTATGGTCAGAAGGATAACGCTCATCGAGGCAGCCCCGAGAAGCCACTTTCTTGGCCCGCTTCGATGGCAAGTCAAGCCTCGCCGTGGCGCGTTCCATAACCTCAAGCAGCTCAGCGTACACAGGGCAGGAGGAATGAGAGGACTCAGTCTCAACTTCTTCGTCCTCATCTAGCATCTCCTGCTCTTCCTGGCTTGGAGCCAGCAGAGCACTAGCCGCTGGATCAGACGATGTGAGAGAAATAGCATCATCGTCCAGCAGCTCACTTTCATCCGTGACCGATGAGCGAGAAAGGGAAATTCCCATTTTCCACTCATCAGCCATATCATAAGTTTGAAAAAGTTGTTGGAAGCATGGTGGTGGTGATGTTGAAGGCGAGCGACCATGGTGGTGTGGTTCGTTTATAGCCTAAGTTTAGCTTTTAAGTTCTGGTGCTTTTATTTAGGCTTCAAAATTCATAAAAGTTATATTATTTTGTGAAGATTATCTTGATGGACAAGTTTCATGAATTATGATTGAACACAGAGCTTATTTTTTGCAATAATCCAAAAGCCTAAGGAAAAATCCTATTGGCTTTTTGTCAAAGGAACCAATCACTACGTTTACATGGACATCAGTAATCTAATTATTTACCTTATTCTAAATAAGCCAATATTATGATTATGGTGTTTACATGAGTTGCTTTTAGAATATTCCTTTCATGTTCCTGTTTTTTAGACATGAAAACACCTTAATCACATTATTAATGTCATGTAGGACTTTTCGCCGCATTTTGTGACAGGATGCACACACGGCAGTGGTCAACCGTTTGACAGCAAATAAAAGAGCTTCAACACCGCCATCGTCTGAATGCACGTACAAATAATTAACTGCACTTGAAGCTTTCATAAAATAAAAAATGAAACACCCAAAACTGTACATGGCATCATCGCGAAGACGATCTATATGTTTATGCGTGAAATTCCAGAGGGACGTCGGATGGCGTCACATGGGGACGTAATGACGTGTGCCATTAATCGAACTATGTACTATAACATGTAAAACGGGAACATGAAAGGAATATTCTAAAAGCAACTCATGTAAACACCATAATCATAATATTGGCTTATTTAGAATAAGGTAAATAATTAGATTACTGATGTCCATGTAAACGTAATCAGTGTGATGCTAGTCTCAGCCTCAGACGTCACGCCCACAGACCGTTGGCTGAACGTCTGATGCATACGGCACACAAAATTGGAAGCACTTCAGGAGTTTTGGAGTCGTCATCGGATTGGTTGAATTATACAGGATTTCCGGGAGACGCGGGAGACGTGTTCTTTAACGTTCCGCCTGGAACCAAATATACCGTAACGCCAAACCCCCTCATGTTAGACATGTTAGAAGGTGTTTACAACTGTGACAATAGGCGCTTATCAGGATCAACTAAATGCTGGATTTTCAAAAGTATGTGAAATATTTAAAGTTCGCGGCATAGAATCTTTAAAACAAGTTCAAGAGATTTACACACCAGTCTGTTATTGTGAGGACATTTCCACGCCCCTAAACATGACGCGGCACAAAACAAAACGTGATTGGTTGTTTTACCTGTCAGTGATATGGCCTCTTGGGCGGGCCTTAGCCGTTCAAAGAGGCCAAGGTTCCCAGCAGTGTTGCCAATTTAGCTACTTTGTAGCTAGATTTAGCAACTTCCCCGCCCCTTTTGAGACTTTTTGCAAAAGTTTAGGGACAAATATAGCAACTTCTTGGACAAACCTTATCTAAGTTCTCATCTTGCCCACTGATCTACGTTCATCTTTATATAGATCAGTGAATTTGCCATTGTGATGTCATCTAGTGACATTTAGCTACCAGTTTTAGCTACTTTCAATTGAAAGCAGTTAGCAGTTTTATTTAGATTACCACCACTTTATTTTCTGTCGTGATTGTGAAAAATGTCACCAGTGTATGTCACTCATGCTGCATCGAGAATTGCAACAGTAACTCAAATCATCTTTCTGAGAGAAAACTGGACAATGCAATATGTTTTTTTCGCCTTTTCTATGTGTAAAAACACCAAGGGAAGCAGGTCGTGGAGATGATGAGAAGATGCCGAATAGTAAATCTATTAATATTGTCACTGATTAAATCCACTGCCTATCACTCAATAAAAGAATCACATTGCTGGGTGTTTTTTAACATTTTGATTTTGTTTGGTTTAATAATTAACATGACCTTTGCCAGTATGACTCTCACTCGGCTTGTGAATTAGCAGAATTTAGACATAGACATTATACAACACTCAACATGAATAACACTTAATGTGGCTTAATGTACCAAGACATGTAAAATTATATTACTGAATAACAGACAAACATGTCCAATTGACCTATCGGTAAGCCCCGCCCCCCTTAATTACTGTTGCGAACTCGGACAAACAAACAGAGTTGCTACAAAGGAACCAATCACTACGTTTACATGGACATCAGTAATCTAATTATTTACCTTATTCTAAATAAGCCAATATTATGATTATGGTGTTTACATGAGTTGCTTTTAGAATATTCCTTTCATGTTCCTGTTTTTCATGTTATAGTACCTAGTTCGATTAATGGCACACGTCATTGCGTCCCACATGACGCCATCCGACGTCCCCTCCGGAATTTCACGTATAAACATATAGTTCGTCTTTGTGATGATGCCATGTACAGTTTTGGGTGTTCCGGGAGACGTGTGTGTTGTGTTCTTTAACGTTCCGCCTGGAACCAAATATACCGTAACGCCAAACCCCCTCATGTTAGAAGAAAGCCGTTGTGTTTACAACTGTGACAATAGGCGCTTATCAGGATCAACTAAATGCTGGATTTTCAAAAGTATGTGAAATATTTAAAGTTCGCGGCATAGAATCTTTAAAACAAGTTCAAGAGATTTACACACCAGTCTGTTATTGTGAGGACATTTCCACGCCCCTAAACATGACGCGGCACAAAACAAAACGTGATTGGTTGTTTTACCTGTCAGTGATATGGCCTCTTGGGCGGGCCTTAGCCGTTCAAAGAGGCCAAGGTTCCCAGCAGTGTTGCCAATTTAGCTACTTTGTAGCTAGATTTAGCAACTTCCCCGCCCCTTTTGACACTCTTTGCAAAAGTTTAGGGACAAATATAGCAACTTCTTGGACAAACCTTATCTAAGTTCTCATCTTGCCCACTGATCTACGTTCATCTTTATATAGATCAGTGAATTTGCCATTGTGATGTCATCTAGTGACATTTAGCTACCAGTTTTAGCTACTTTCAATTGAAAGCAGTTGGCAACACTGGTTCCCAGACCTTCTGCCATCAGTCTGAAGGTCTGGCTACGCAAGACTAGTGTGATGCTAACAGCCGATCCCCCTACAAAGTGACGTCATTGTTCCCCCACTCTATTTGTAGGCTCTGAATATTCTGAGAGCTACAACCACGTGGCCGCAGTACCATACAGCCGCCAGAATCTCGCCTGTTTCACACCGCAAGCATGAGCTTTGTAGCAGCGTCATGTCAGCATAACTGCACCTGCAGACTCATGCGAGTATTCAAACTGGAAGCGTTTGTACAGCGTCACAGCAGCAGCTCCAAAGCCACATATTTCTTTGCAAAGACAACTACAAATTTGTTTTTAGAAGTTGGTCAATTATAAACTTTAAAGTTTTAAAGTCTTGAAAGTGTGTTAATGGGGATTTGCATGTATTCCCATATAAAAGGTAAACAACAAAAACTGCTAAGATCATGTCGTTTCAGTCATACTTCGATACAGAATGTGTGATTTTAAATGTTTTTTTAATATTACACAATACTTTAACCCAAACTGAATAATTAAAAACAAGTTTAAATGGGTAAATCTTCAATACATATTTTTGATTCTTCATTTGCTTTTCTGACATACTCCAATCCTTGTTAAAACACGCTAGACATGCTTATTCTGTGCATTTTTTAGCACTTTTTGTGTGAAATCATTTTTATTTTGTCCATCAAAAGTGTGCTGTCACTTTAATTGAGCGTGAGCAGTGCAGCAAAAATAAACTCGGTGCCGAAACCATCGTTTCAGCGCTGCTCACGCGACGCTCTTGCTTGACGCTCAAAATGCACTCATTTGTTAACATGCACTCCGAAAAAAATACGCGCTGCTCACGCTTGCGGTGTGAAACCGGCCTAATTTCTGCGCTGCTGAGGCACTACCTCCAACTCCAAGGAAGTGGACAGACAACTTTCAAAAAGGTAAAACGTTACTGCCGGTCGTCAACGGCAGCTGTCACAGTTGCTGAGCGACGTGAGCAATCCTCCGTACATAAAAAAGGCCACGTTCACACAGCAGCAGAATACGGTTTTCAGTCCTGTATTTGAGTCCTTAATACGGTTACGTTCACACACAATTTGGTTATTTACGGGTTTGACAACCACATTCTATAACCGAAATCACATCTGTAAGGCTACATTCACACTGTCAGTTTTTGGGACTGAAAACCGTATTTACTTACAGGTGTGAGTCTCGAAATGTCCTGTTCACACAGCAGCTTACAGCATTTGGAATGCTGTCTATGAACGTGCAATGGGAGTCAAGCCCGTATTCCTTACCAGTAACCATAGCGACAGTGACAAAAGTAAAATCAAAGATGGCGACGTCAATAATACTGAAAGTTTTATCACTTCTGAGTTCTGACATGACAAGAGTCCAATCTAGCTGCGAGTTCTTCCTTCAAATCTTCATTAAGCGACAGCAGCTTTTATTTGGGTAGACAGCGGAGCATTGAGTCGTGCGCAGAACACAAAACTGACGGGAGCGGCTCCGGTGGAAAACTGATTGGATCTAAAACTTTCAGATGACATGCAGCTCATTTCTCTGACACGGTAAGTTACCGAAACCACAAATTAAAACACGCAGCACATGTTAGACGCGTGTTTATGCGGCAGAGCGGCTTTCTCTCAGTGTATGACGTGACAGACAACTAGTTGTCCAGTCCTGTTCTGTTCACACAGCGCGTGTGTTCCGAGAATGCAGTTGTGAGTCCTGAAAATTTACAAGTGTGAGTTCGGTTACAGAATGCGGTTGTCACACCCGTAAATAACCGTGTGTGAACGTAGCCGTATTAAGGACTCAAATACAGGACTGACAACCATATTCTGCTGCTGTGTGAACGTGGCCTAAATTTTCAGGACTCACAACCACATTCTCTGAAAACCTGCGCTGTGTGAACGGAACAGGACTGGATAACTAGTTGTCTGTCACGTCATACAGTGCAAGAAAGAGCCACCCTGCTACACAAACGTGCGTCTACCGTGTCTGTGTGTTTTCATGTGTGGTTTTGGTAACTTACAGTAATGGAGAAAACTCCATTCGGTTTTGTGTTCTGTGTGCGACTCAAATACTCTGCTCTCTACCCAAATATAAAAGATGCTGTTGGTTAATGAAGATTTGACAGAAGAACTCGCGGCTCGATTGGACTCTCACCGTGTCAGAAAGTAATAAGACTTTTCAGTTTTATGGACGTAGCCATCTTTGATATTACTTGGTCACTGTTGCTATGGTTATTGTTAAGGAATATGGGCGTGAGTTCGGTTACAGAATGCGGTTGTCACAACCGTAAATAACCGTGTGTGAACGTAGCCGTATTAAGGACTCAAATACAGGACTGACAACCATATTCTGCTGCTGTGTGAACGTGGCCTAAATTTTCAGGACTCACAACCACATTCTCTGAAAACCTGCGCTGTGTGAACGGAACAGGACTGGATAACTAGTTGTCTGTCACGTCATACAGTGCAAGAAAGAGCCACCCTGCTACACAAACGTGCGTCTACCGTGTCTGTGTGTTTTCATGTGTGGTTTTGGTAACTTACAGTAATGGAGAAAACTCCATTCGGTTTTGTGTTCTGTGTGCGACTCAAATACTCTGCTCTCTACCCAAATATAAAAGATGCTGTTGGTTAATGAAGATTTGACAGAAGAACTCGCGGCTCGATTGGACTCTCACCGTGTCAGAAAGTAATAAGACTTTTCAGTTTTATGGACGTAGCCATCTTTGATATTACTTGGTCACTGTTGCTATGGTTATTGTTAAGGAATATGGGCTTGACACCCGTTGCACATTCATACAGACAGCATTCGAGACGCTATAAGTTGCTGTGTGAACAGGACATTTCAAGACTCGTGCCTTGAAAAGAAAATGCAAAACTGACAGTGTGAACTTAGCCAAACATAAAATAATTAAAAACAGAGAAATATTTGTATTATATTTGAAATATTTAAAGATTCTAATTTTGGATTTATGGACATATTTATCTTTATACCTTATATTTGTTTATTATTATGGCATTTATTTACACACTTATTACACACTTGTTTATCTACATTTTGTTGAGAAGTATACAATACTTGATGTTCAGTTACTATACTATACTATACTTTAGTAATTGCTTACTATTAAAGGGGTCATATGATGCGATTTCAAGTTTTCCTTTCTCTTTGGAGTGTTACAAGCTGATTGTGCATAGATAAGATCCCTGAAGTTGCAAAGACTAAAGTCTCAAAACCAAAGAGATATTCTTTATCAAAGTTAAGACTCTGCCACAATTGGATACATGGAACTGCACCACTGGGGGCTCTAGTGGGAAATGGTGTTGAGTAATGCGAAGAACAAGAATAAAGTGTTCGTTATACACTGTATGGAGTGAGTTCTGTAAAAGAGTTAAAAACACCACACATATGAAACTTCATTACAATTTTTTATAGTTAAATGTTATAATAAAATTAATAAATTAATATTATTAATTTTGAATATTGCATAGGCCTACCTATTAATTTTCCTCTATAAAAACCTCTGGGATTATCCTCTTGGCAGCGAACCACATGATCATGATGAGGAAGGTTTTGGCATGCTCTCTGTAATTAAAGTCATTACACATTTTGTAACTTATTGATGTAAAAAAAAAAAAAAACTTTCTTTAGTGGTCATGGTGAGTTTGATGTCAACATACCGAAGACTGGGAAACCAAGAAAAGCGTGTTTTCTTTCTTGTAGTTAGTACGCAAAGCCTAAAGGGAACTAAATATTTGCGGAAGGAGCGTCAGTTCCCCTCCGAGTTCCTTCCAAAAACGAAACCGTGACTGAAAGAAGCCTATAGATTATTCGCTTTCACAATGAAAGTGCATTTGTTAATAGTTTTATTGCTGGTGTCTAATATAACATTATCTTCAGGTGTTCTGGATGTTTTCGCGGCTGCTGTATCTGTGGTTTACAAATTTTTTCAACGGGACGATTTGCTGCCTTTTGACTTTAAACGTGAGTAAAACGGCGAAATAACATATCGTATGTTTTGACGATAGATTTATGAGTTTATGGCTCATCATGTCAACATTTTCCTTTGTTTCCAACAGCGTGTTTTCGCTTATCGTATAACTTTCTATATAACTTTTTTTCATAAAAAGGATAACGTTTTTATCCTTCATACTACATACGACAGGGTTAAACTTGCATTTCCCCCCAAACTATGGTTATGAAGTTGATAGCACCACGGCATTACTGGTACCACACAGGCTATACGTTATCAAATCTTCTTTCAAAGTAAAGTGTTTACCCAATAAAAACTGCATTAATGAAAGAAAGGGAGACGGACAGAAATTAAATGAGACTCCATTGTTTCTTCATGATAATTCCCTTTCTGAATTACAGCAATATTTAGTTAGGCCTAATGTTATAGTAAAATTACCCTTGTATATATGGAAGCATATAGGTAGCAATATGCAAAATGGCAATGCAGTATTCAAAATGGCAATGTATTTCTGTATTTAAAGTTAGTATCAATATGTTAGTATTAAGGTTATCTATAAGGCAGTGTGCTCCAAAACAGTGACAAAATTCGCATTTAGAAGATATAAGCATCCAAAGCTTGCAGTTCGTCACTTCCGCCAAAAAGGCTCAACGATTTTTTTTTTTTGACGTCACATTTTTACGGAGCTCAACGGCTCTGGATGGCTCTAGCACAAGCTGTGATATAAACGAACGCTATTGGCTATTTTAAAAAGGGGCGGGGCTGCTTGATATGTCCCGCCCTGTCTTCCCGTTTCAGTTAAAATGACGTCAACACAGAGTAAATGCTGCATGTTTCTAAGCATTTCAGGGGACCTTTAAATTTACATTTTCCATTACCCTTACGTGCAAAGTTTGGGGCAAAAGGAAAATGAAAATGTAATTATATAATTTACATTTGTCATTTCCAACAGTACTCTTAATATGTAAATTGAATGCAAATTTTAACGCTTTATAAGTTGCGAAATGAAAATGAAAATGTATAACACAAATTGATCGAACGTCAAACCGAACGTCTTGAGCTTTGAGCTTCTTACACTGTGGGTGACCCACGTGACGTCAGCGTCTTGAAATTAGCTGTTTTTTAAACATTTAAGGAGCCAAGCTGCTGTGTAAATGTCCATTCAAAGTCTTTACACAGCAGCTTGGCTCCTTAAATGTTTAAAAAACAGCTAATTTCAAGACGCTGACGTCACGTAGGTCACCCACAGTGTAACACAAGACGCTCAAAGCTCAAGACGTTTGATTTTAGCATGGAGAACGCTTCATATATTTCTCTGTTCACGCTCCACTTCATCTGCCAGTGAATTCGACGATCTTATCAGATCTCGAGCCGCCATGTTTCAAACGATCCAAATGTAACACGCTTCCGCCAATCCCTGCCTTGAAGCAATGATTGACGGAGGGTAGGCGTGGTCAGCTCGGAATGCATTTTCAAATTGAATTTTGCTTACAGAAACACATTGCCATTTTGAATATTGCATTTTAAATTGAATTTCACTATATGCTTTATATGTATAGGCCTATGCTATATTCACACTATTTTAATGTTTTTTTCGCAAAATATAATTTGTCACGTGTCAGAAAACCTCAGAAATGCAAGTGTTATGGGTTATTTTGTTGACTTCACATATCTTGCAGGTTTGGAGAAAGATTTAAAAGACTCTCTCTTTGGGCAGCACATTGTGTCTGATGTTGTACTGAAAGCTGTAACATCATTTATGAATGACAGCAACCCAAACAAACCGCTGGTCCTCTCTTTCCATGGGACTACAGGAGTTGGGAAAAATCATGTTGCTAAAATCATTGCGAGAAATGTGTACAAAAAAGGGATCCAGAGCAAGCATATTCACACGTATATATCTGAGCATCATTTCCCACACAGAACAAAGTTAGACTTATACAGCGTAAGTAATTATAATTTGTAGAGTTTTTAGCTTTGGCCTAAGACTTATAGCAATCATTTATAACAACTGATCAGGCTAATAATGTAATGCCCACATGACTCATGTACTCAGAGTTGGCTGGACAGGTGGGGATTTGGGTCATTTACAGATTAAGTATTATCACTTGAAATAATAATGAAATTGCATTTCATTTATGGTAACCTGATAGCATATTTTGCCCATGCAGTATTCATTACTGCATTAAAAACATAGTAAATAATATATTTAAAATTGTAATACAAAAATTACAAATAATGCATTTTTGTAAAACGACTGAGAATGTTGTACATATCAGAAGTCATTCCTCTAACTGGGATTTGCATGTTCTGTATATTCAGGCACAGCTAAAACAGTGGATTCATGGAAATGTATCAAGTTTTCCCCGCTCCATGTTCATATTTGATGAAATGGACAAGATGCAACCACAGCTGATCGATGTCATAAAACCTTTTCTAGACTACAATGCCCGTGTCGATGGAGTGTCATTCCACAATGCAATCTTCATTTTTCTTAGGTAAAGCCCTCAAAAACTCAAGGGTTTGTTTTTTGGATTTCTGAAAATGCAGTTGTATTCAACATATTAGCTCTATAAAATTAAAACACAGTGGTAATTAAATGCCTCTACTGTCCCTAACGAGTGACACAACTAATTATATGCTGTTTATCTGTTTGTTTATAGTAATGCAGGTGGGAATGTGATTGCTGAAGTGGCTCTGGATTTCTGGAGAGAAGGCAAAGATCGGGAAGAGCTTTGGATGAACAGCAAGGAACTGGAGACTAAGATCCTTCAAAACATCTTCAACAATAAGAACAGTGTGTATTGAAAGACTATATATATATATATATATATATATATATATATATATATGAATAT
>NW_015652416.1:762811-777903 GCF_001515625.1 Sinocyclocheilus rhinocerous
GAATATGTGGTTGCATTTAGTCCACAAATAACTTTTTTTTAAATGTCTATGCGTGTTCTATAGGTGGATTTCTACACTCTAGTATCATAGATCATCATCTGGTTGATCACTATATTCCTTTCCTACCTCTGGAGCTGAAGCATGTGCGTCAGTGTGTCATGGCTGAGATGCTTCATCTGAACATGACCCAAGACTATGATCTGGCAGATAGAGTGGCCAGAAACTTGCCCTTCTTCCCTGAAGAGGAGAAAATCTTTGCTGTTAAAGGCTGCAAGTCTGTCAGACAGAAGTTGGTGCTGTACGTTGATTAGCAGCATATTGCCTAGTACTGTTTTGACTGTTCTGTAGTCCTATTAATATTTCAATCTTAATGAGTTACATTGCTATCTGAAGTCTGAATACCTCTGTATTAAACATTTGAAACAATTTGTCCAGTCTGTTTAAATTTGGTACCACATTCTTTAGTCCTACCAGATTTTTGAAGTAGCCTACCCTTGGAGGCATTTTATACATCACTATACCATGGTGGAAGTGTTTTTGCAAGGCGTGGTAGCCTAATACCATATTTGTTATAATACTATGTTTGTTATTGCAATAAACACCATGGAATAGAGATCGCGCACTTATCTCTCTCTCTGTGTGTGTGTGTGTGTTAGACAGAGAGAGAGAGAGAATGTTTATGCCGCTTTGAATCTCTACTAATATTAATGCGCATGTCTCATGGTTTATGAACGCGTCACTCAGATGAATGGATGAACTTCTGTCACCATTAGTAACGGTATATTCATATTCCATTCATGTTGTAATGGTTTCCTCTCGTTTTGATGTCATATTCGTGATAAAAGCACGAGCTAGGTAGGCTAACAGGCTAGCTAAGGATCTTTCAATTTCGTCAGATGTCGATTTACCTGCATGTCCTGCTTTTTATTGCCCTCAGAACGCTATTTAATGGTTATTTTCTCTTATCATTGAATGCGCTTTATGTCGCGTTTTCTGTAATAGTCTAAACGCGACTAGCATGTGTCACTGACATCTGATGGAAACTTCTGTATTTGCATGGCAGCTTTCAGTATGGACAAATTAGGTTTTATTTTATTTGGCATGTGCGAAGGCAGTTCGATAATAACACACAAGACCAAACATGAAATTGAAATACACGAGTCATTATGAATATTTGGTAACACTTTATTTTAGGGTCTCTTAAATAGTTGCTTATTAGCATGCATATAACTAGAATTTTAGCCATTTATGAGTACTAATTAAGCACATATTAATGCCTTATTCTACATGACCTTATTCTACATCCCTAACCCTACCCAATACCTAAACTTAACAATTACTTTACTATTAATGAGCAGCAAATTACGAATTTATTGAGGGAAAAGTCGTAGTTCATAGTGAATAAGTGTTCCCTATTCTAAAGTGTTACCGAATATTTTTTTTATTTATAGATATATTCACTATTATAACAGTATTATTTAGGCTATATAATATTATAGCCTAATAGTTATTAATATATTGAATTAGCTTTTATTTTTATATTTTATTTAAATTTTAGTACTTCAATTAAAAAAAAAAATTCATCTAATATTTATATTTTACATTTTACTTCAAATACCAAAAACATAATACATTTAATTACTTCATTTATGTACACATTTATCTATTTACTCTTCACATTCTGTTGTATTTATTGTTATTTAATTTTTTATGTATTAAAAAAATTCAGGATAATGTTTATATTTATTTATGTTTTTCTATTTATCATCATATTTGGTTATATTTATTATTTTATTAGAAATTATTTTAATTATATATATTTTACATTTATTTATTATTTTCAGAATTAAATGTTTATTTTTCAATATTTCATACTTATGTATTTCCTCCATAATGTATTATAATATAATAGTCTTCGGGCAGAAGAACACATGGTCATGATGAGGATGGTGGGACTTTTGCTCTCTGTGATGATGGTCTATGTCCTCCTGATGAATGCTACGGTGGAAAGCACTGCAGAATTTGATCCATATAAAGTTCTTGGAGTCACCAGAAGCGCAAGCCAAGCAGAAATCAAGAAAGTGTATAAACGCCTGGCCAAAGAATGGTGAGAGTGCTATTTTTTTTCTTGTAGATTGTAATACTTGTACAGTAATTTTATGTCTAAATGAGAATGCTACACCATGGTCATCTTTCATCTCTACTGTCAGGCATCCTGATAAAAACAAAAATCCTGAAGCTGAAGACATGTTCATCAAGATTACAAAGTCATATGAGGTACTGCAGCTCATAAAGACACTAAACAGATCACATGTTGTCAGAAGTAACACTGATGTTAACTTCATGTTACTCCATAGATCTTAACAAATGAGGAGAAGAGAGCCAGCTACGATCGTTATGGACAAACAGATAACACTCACACGAATGGACGCGGCCACCATGGCTTCCGCCACTTTCATGACAACTTCTACTTTGACGAGTCTTTCTTTCACTTTCCCTTCAACAATAAGGGTGGCCGGGACTTTGCTGACAGCAAGTACACATTGCACTTCAACCAGTATATCAATGAAGTTGTGCCTGACAGCTTCAAGAGGCCTTACTTGATCAAGATCACCTCAGACTGGTGCTTCAGCTGCATCCATATTGAGCCAGTCTGGAAAGAAACAGTGCAGGAATTGGAAACTCTAGGCGAGACAATTCATATTTTCTAGAAATGCTTACATGTCACGTGCCTGTTAGTGATATGATCACTTCCAAATAAGAAGTTGTTTTTCTCATCTCTAGGGATTGGAATTGGTGTGGTTGATGTTGGTTATGAGCAGCGTTTAGCAAATCATTTGGGAGCACATCAGACTCCATCCTTTCTTGGTGTCGTCAATGGAAAAGTGGCTTTTTTCCATTATGCTGTTGTAAAAGGCCACCTGATGCAGTTTGTAGAAGATTTGCTGCCACAGAGACTAGTTGAAAAGGTTAGTGAACATCATCATGCACTCCTAATGTCTGTATTTATATCTTCTTCTGGTCTCAAACTTCTCGTTCATGGATGTCTGTAGGTTACAGACAAGAACAACCAAGAGTTTCTGAAGAGCTGGCATGAGCTGAACAAGCCACATGTTCTCCTGTTTGACCAAGTGCCTTCGGTCCCTTTGCTTTATAAGGTAGAGATTGGTTAGTAACCACCAGATTTGTCAATGTTCAACCAATACACCAATGATTGATTGTTTGTTTGTTTCTAATAGCTTACAGCATTTGCCTATAAGGACTATGTGCAGTTTGGATATGTGGATCAAGGTCTTTCTGAGACCACTGACCTGCTGAGAAAATTCAACATAAACACTTATGCGCCAACCATGCTTGTCTTCAAAGAGGACATTGAGAAGCCTGCAGATATTATACAGGTATACCTGTTCCCTTGACTACTGTAGGCCACATTGAGTGGATAAAGTTTGTTTCTGGCAAAAATAGTATAGCTGATGTTTGACCTGTTAAAGTTCAGATTGTTCAAAGTTGTGCAATTTAGATGATTCTTTGATTAATTTTGTATCCAAATATTTGTATTTATGTTATTTAAGTCAAAGTTAATTTTGTGATAACGCGTGTGTTGGATCCTTGTCTTAGAACAGGTGTGTCAACCTCAGTTCCTGGACGGCTGCAGGCCTGCAGAGTTTAGTGCCAACACTGCTCCAACACACATACCATTTAGTTTTTAATAAACCCGAAGTACTCGATTAGCTGGATCAGGTGCATTTAATTAGGGTTGAATCTAAACTCTGCAGGGCTATGTCCCTCCAGAAACTAAGTTTGACACATCTAAAGCTTGAGACACACTGCACGGTTTTAGCAATCCTATAAGATCATTGCATGTCACACTGTGCGACATCGACATGGATCTAATAAACTTGGATACGACATGCGTGTAGACTGTACGATGATGACACCTATTGACTCGTATGATACGACGCACGTTACTATAGAAGAATAAATGTCCTCAGCATGCGCTTGCGGTAAAAAGGGCATGATAAATCACACTGTAGCAGTTTTATGTGTGCTGAAAAACAGTGGAAGCGGCAAAAGAGGAAGGCATAAGAGCTTGAGGTAAGCAGTTTTATGTTTTAGCGCCATATCGCATTGATTTCATGTCGCATTTTTATTGGTTGGTCAGTAAATGTGGATCGTACCAGCAAACACACTGTGCGAAGATCATGCTGTATCGTATTCTATCTTTGGTCGCAAGACCGTGACAACGGCCGTCTTTGAACCTCTCTCACTGTACAACACAGGACCACTGATTGGGAGCCACGATCACAGAAATCGCCACGATTGTTTCACGATACCAATCTTTTGTCTGGGACAGCCGAAAATTGTGCCGTGTGTTTCAGGCTTTAGAAGGCCTTAAAACAACAACCAAGAACAACAACCAATCGGGTGCATTTCTCAAAAGCATCGTTAACTATGGTCGCAAGTTCATGTTTCTCGAAACCATAGTTCTGTTTCATCCCTGCTGACCGCCAGAGGCAGTGTAAACACTATGGATTATCGCAGCGCCAGCTAGATAGGTCGAGAGAATATACCAACAAAGTCACGTAGTGACGTATGCTGAGCCCTGGGGGGTTATAAGCCACCGTAGCTCAGCACTCCACAGTTACATGCCTCTTTCGCTTTCTCGCCTGGTTGAGTGATATATTCGCGCTGTCAAGTGCAGCTTACTAGAGCAGCGAGATATCGTCCTCACAAGCTGTGTCAGCGTGCATCTACGCCACTCCAACAGATTTGGAGTATATTTAGCAGTGAGTTTTTGATTTGGTGAGTTTTTGATATCGCATTGATTTCATGTCGCATTTTTATTGGTTGGTCAGTAAATGTGGATCGTACCAGCAAACACACTGTGCGAAGATCATGCTGTATCGTATTCTATCTTTGGTCGCAAGACCGTGACAACGGCCGTCTTTGAACCTCTCTCACTGTACGACACAGGACCACCGATTAGGAGCCACGATCACAGAAATCGCCACGATTGTTTCACGATACCAATCTTTTGTCTGGGACAGCCGAAAATTGTGCCGTGTGTTTCAGGCTTTAGAAGGCCTTAAAACAACAACCAAGAACAACAACCAATCGGGTGCATTTCTCAAAAGCATCGTTAACTATGGTCGCAAGTTCATGTTTCTCGAAACCATAGTTCTGTTTCATCCCTGCTGACCGCCAGAGGCAGTGTAAACACTATGGATTATCGCAGCGCCAGCTAGATAGGTCGAGAGAATATACCAACGAAGTCACGTAGTGACGTATGCTGAGCCCTGGGGGGTTATAAGCCACCGTAGCTCAGCACTCCACAGTTACATGCCTCTTTCGCTTTCTCGCCTGGTTGAGTGATATATTCGCGCTGTCAAGTGCAGCTTACTAGAGCAGCGAGATATCGTCCTCACAAGCTGTGTCAGCGCGCATCTACGCCACTCCAACGGATTTGAAGTATATTTAGCAGTGAGTTTTTGATTTGGTGAGTTTTTGATTTTCTACTTGAGTCTATATTGCTTCGTCGGTTACACTCTATGCCTCTCGGTGCTATCCCTTTGGTGGTGTCTCCTGACGAGGCACTACGAGGGAATGTGCGATGTCCCAGCACTCAATATGGTCGTACGAATTCCCTACTAAAAAAGGCATACGAGTCTGTTGCCTACATTACTCATGCGGAAAACACAATCTGCCAGTTACTCCTTGCTGTCACCAGTACGTTGGAACCAGCAAATGTTGATCCCTCTATTTCACAGTTTCTGCAAACTGCTCTCTTGGCAATGGGCCATGTGACCCACGAGCTGGGTAGTCTTACAGCCACGCTCCTGGCAGCCCGCCGCCAAGTGTGGCTTGCCCAAGCACGGCTACCTGAGGACTGTAAGAAAACCTTGAGAGATCTTCCATATGTTCCCGGGCATCTTTTTGGTCCTAATGTTCCGGAACTGTTGGAAAAGAGGGTAAAGCTGTCTGAGGCCACTCGTCAGCTGATGCAGGTGCAGCACAACCCTACCTTTAGGATGCCAGCAGTTCAGACCAGTCATCACTATGCCACATCGGAGCAACGTTTACGCCGGCACGCTACAACTCAGTCACAGCCCCCTCAAATATCTCGTGTTACTGAGGATGCGAGAGTTTTTCGGCCACCTCATCTACAGTGCCAGGAGGACCCCGTCAGTGCCCCCCTGCGACCACTAAAAGTCGCACACATAAAGCTTGAGTGTTGCTGCACAACCATCTCCTCAGGATGTTTTCACTGGTTATCCAGCAGCAGAGGGGTCTAGTGGAGGGTCAATTCAGTCATCTGGACAGGCCCAGTCCTCTTCCGATGATACTTTGGCTGTACTTCGAATGGCAATTGCTTGTCTAGGACTTGATGAGTCACCGGTCCAGTCTGCCCAAACGAATGTTTTTTTCAGACAGGCCACAGCTGCGACTTCTTTCGCCATGCCACAGTGTAAAGATTTTGTGGCTGAATTTTCAAATGCCCTCACTGGTTCTGGTCCACCTAAGCGGTGCTCAAAGATTGCTCGGACGCTAGCATCTATGGCTGAAGCAGATTCCATCAGGGTGAGTCATGCTCCGGAGATAGAGCAGCCTGTTGCAGCTTTGGTGGTGTCTCCTGACGAGGCACTACAAAGGGAATGTGCAATGTCCCAGCGCTCAATGTGGTTGTACGGATTCCCTACTAAAAAAGGCATACGAGGCTGTTGCCTACATTACTCGTGCGGAAAACACAATCTGCCAGCTACTTCTAGCTGCCACCAGTACGTTGGAACCAGCAAATGTTGATCCCTCTATTTCACAGTTTCTGCAAACTGCTCTCTTGGCAATGGGCCATGTGACCCACGAGCTGGGTAGTCTTACAGCCACGCTCCTGGCAGCCCGCCGCCAAGTGTGGCTTGCCCAAGCACGGCTACCTGAGGACTGTAAGAAAACCTTGAGAGATCTTCCATTTGTTCCCAGGCATCTTTTTGGTCCTAATGTTCCGGAACTGTTGGAAAAGAGGGTAAAGCTGTCTGAGGCCACTCGTCAGCTGACGCAGGTGCAGCACAACCCTACCTTTAGGATGCCAGCAGTTCAGACCAGTCATCACTATGCCACATCGGAGCAACGTTTCCTCCGGGACGCTACACCTCAGTCACAGCCCCCTCAAAGGTCTCGTGTTACTGAGGATGCGAGAGTTTTTCGGCCACCTCATTGACAGTTGCCAGGGGGACCCCGTCAGCGCCCCCCCGCGACCACTAAAAGTCGCACACATAAAGCTTGAGACATTCAGATTTTCAAGAATTGTTCCTATAATCATCAGAGACGGTGTTCGTGCAATGGCTCTCTCTCTGGAAATTTGTTCACTGTTAGAGAAGGGAGCCATAGAAAAAGTTAATCCCCTCATTCAAGGAGACGGGTTATATTCGACATATTTTCTTGTTCCGAAGAAGGACGGTGGTTTCCGCCCAATTCTCGATTTGAGGCACCTGAATTTGTTCCTGAAGGTCCTTCCTTTTCGAATGCTACGCACAGCCGACGTTCTTCGGTCTGTGACAGCAGACGATTGGTTTCTAAGTGTCGACCTGAAAGATGCAAACTTTCACGTTCCAATTGCTGTTCATCACAGAAAGTTTCTGTGTTTCAGTTTCTTGAATCAAGCGTACCAGTTCAAAGTGCTACCTTTCGGGCTTTCCCTTGCTCCTCGCGTCTTCACAAGGTGTGTGAGCACAGCTCTTTCTCCTCTTTGGATAAGAGGTATGCGTATTCTGCCCTATTTGGACGACTGGCTTCTTTGTGCCCCCACGAAACAGCAGGCTGTGCAAGACTCCAGACTACTTTTGAGACATGTGCGGAAGTTGGGTTTTACTGTGTACGAGAAAAATTGCTGTCTGATTCCAACACAGACCACTACGTTCATAGGAATGACCCTGAATTCCCAGCTAATGTCTGCCTCCCTGTCTCAGGAACGTCTGACAAACATTCTGCAACTTTTGGCTCGCTTTCGCCAGGGTGTGTCTTTGTAGTACGAGGTGGTCCTGCGACTAATAGGGATGTTAACGATGGCCACAGTGGTGATTCCCCTGGGTTTACTCCACCTCAGACCACTACAGTTATGGAACAACAGTTTGCGGCTAGATCCTGTTTATGGTTCGCAAGGACGGAAGTGTCCAGTCCCTTGGGACAGGATGCACTGTCTCACGAATGGCCGAACTGCCTACTATATGTGTTCCCACCTATCTCTCTGTTATGGGAGACGTTACACAGGATCTCCCTGTGCAAGCACAGAGTGCTACTTGTGGCACCACGTTGGCCAGCCAGACCATGGTTTCCTTTGTTGCTGAGACTTCTGACAGGCAATCCGTGGAAACTTCCCCTCAGGAAGGACCTCCTCTCCCAGCTGGAGGCAAGGTTCTGGCATCCGGATCCAACTTGTCTGCAGCTTTGGGTCTGGTCATTGGGTTAAGGCATCCGGATCCAGCTCGTCTGCAGCTTTGGGTCTGTCCATTGGGTTAAATCCTTCTCTGGAACATTGTGACTCTGCGGTTATCCATACCATCTCTAACGCCAGGGCTTCATCCACACGACATATTTATGCTTCCCGTTGGAAGCTTTTTTCTGCATGGTGTGGGGAGCGGGGGCTTGATCCTGCAACATGTGACATACCGAGCATCTTAAACTTTCTTCAACATTTACTGGAGGAGGGCAAGGCAGCTTCCACGTTGAAAGTGTACGTCGCTGCGATTGCTGCATATCATGCTCCAGTTGGTGAATCTTCTCTTGGATCTCACAGTCTTGTCTGCAGTTTTCTGAAGGGTGCATGACGTCTGAACCCTGCTCGAACTCCTCACTTCCCTGTGTGGGATCTGCCACTTGTGCTTACGTTCCTTTGCTCATCCCAATTTAAGCCCTTGCAAAGCACTGACATTAAATGGATGTTCTTGAAGACTGCTTTTTCGTTGGCTTTCGCATCTGCGAAAAGAGTCAGTGAGTTGCATGCGCTGTCTGTTAACGAATTGTGCTTGCGTTGGTTGCCGGATGATTCCAGGGTGGTTCTATGACTCAATCCTTCTTTACTTCCGAAAGTCCTGAACTGAACTGGCCTCTTTTTAGACTTCTTCAGGGTCTGATTCAAGTGCCCAACTTTTGTTGCGTGCTTTGAAGTGCTATGTGAGCTCTACTGCTCAATTTCGACAGTCAGACCAGTTATTTGTCTGCTATGGTGGTGTGAAGAAAGGTGCTCCAGTGTCGAAGCAGAGATTGTCAAACTGGATAGTGGAGACCATTAAACTGGCTTACAAGGCAACAGAGAGGCCACTGCCCTGGAGACTAACCTGCCATTCTGCTAGGGCCATCTCATCTTCATGGACTGTTTAAAGAGGAGTTTCCTTGGCGGATATCTGCACTGCCGCTACCTGGTCTTCTCCATGCACGTTTGCCCGGTTTTATAAAGTCAATGTTGCTGCTCATCATGCCGTTAGTTCTGCATTTCTTCTTAATTTTCATCAGGTGGGTGGCATTCCTCATGACTATGTTGGTATGTGTCATCCATAGTGTTTACACTGCCACTGGCGGTCAGTAGGAATGAAACAGAACGCTAGTTACGCATGTAACTGTGGTTCTGTGAATTCCGGATGACCGCCAGAGTTCTTGGTCACTCGGAATGCGCGAGAAAGGCGTACCGAGGCAGAGTGCTGAGCTACGGTGGCTTATAACCCCCCAGGGCTCAGCATTCGTCACTACGTGACTTTGTTTGTATATTCTCTCGATCTATCTAGCTGGTGCTGCGATAATCCATAGTGTTTACACTGCCTCTGGCGGTCATCCGGAATTCACAGAACCACAGTTACATGCGTAACTAGCGTTCACACGAACATTCGCAAACAGCGTCGCAAACTTACTTGGTTGGAACTACAGCTCTCGACCTGTGGTTAGAAGCATAGTTTCTTGTTAATGAGACATATGTGTTAAAATAAACTATTCTCTTGGGCACAATAAGCAAGCTAACATGCAGTACAACCTATATCTTCCATTCTATCTAAATATAATTGCATTTTAATCTATGTTTGTTGCACATCCTCAATAAGTGCAGACAGAGTGAAGAGTGCGCCTGTGCATAAATGCCTAAGGGAACCCCAGAGGATTATGTGAGAGGGAACCCGCGATTAATCAAACATCAAATAAAGCAAAATGACACAGAACAAAGAAAAAGTAAATTAGTCATCAGGTACCATGTTCAATACAGCAGCATCTTAAGAGATCTCCAATCAGTTAAACAGCAGAAGTTATTACTCCACCACATGCGTGTGACGTCATTAACAATGGCCCTATATTGTTGAACTAATGTTGTTCAAACGATGGAGATGCAGCAGTGTTCGGGAAACAGTCGTGACTAGCTAGTTAGTTTCCACAACAATGCATTGTACTATGGTGGTCAAATCAGTGAGTTACATCGTTGTACTGGAAACGCACCCCAGGTTGGGGCTTCAGCAACATCTTTTTTTGTTTGAGATGTTTGAGAAGATATAAATATGTTTACCTTTTGACTTTCAATTAAACATTTGCTCCATCAGGCTAAAGGGATGAAGAAGCAGATAATAGATGAGTTCATCTCCAACAACAAGTTCCTCCTGGCTCCCCGTCTGGTAAACCAGAAGCTATTTGATGAGCTTTGCCCTGTCAAACAGTTCCATCGTCGCAGGAAGTAAGATGGCTTTGTAAAAATCAGTGGAGTTAATCCAATTCAACATATTAAAGGATCTTTTCCAATAGTCTGCGATGTCTTTTCCACAGATATTGCATTCTACTCATCACTGGTGAGGAAGAGTCCTTCGCCACAGGAAATGAAGCCTTCCTCTCGCTAGCCTCTGCAAACACTAATGATGTGCTGCGATTTGCTTACGTCTACCAGCGACATCAGCAGCCCCTATGCGATGTTCTCTGGAAGAACAAAGACAGCACACCACCACAGGTAAATGTTATCTTCTTCATGCATTTTTGTTTCGAGAAGAAAATACTTGAGCATTATAGGGGTTGACAGATATGTTATTTCGAACGATTGTTCGACATTATTAGTTGCTTTTTGCATCAATTATTGCAGACAGAGAATGGAACAATACATTTATTCAAAACAATCACTTTGATGTAGCAATTGCTTACAGGATTCCTAAAGTTTTACCTGTTTAGGTTCAGATTAAGCTGTGTTATTTGGAGTGATCTTTGTTTAATTATTATTTGGAATTTTTGTTATTTAAAGTGTTACATTTTGGCTCCGTTTGTATTTATATTTAATTAGAATTTATTTCACTTGAGATAATAACAATACATTCAGGGTCATTTTTGTTCATTAAGTAATAACGCTTTAGTAATAAAGCACTATTTTACATTGAATTTTTACATTCAATATACATTCAGTATCCAAGTTTTTATGGATGATACTCGGCAACCACTTTGTTGGAACCACAACTGTTTCTGAGAACCTACATTGTTTGGTGGAAGAATACTGTTTTTATTTATATCATTACACTTTATTTGCTCTGTTTTATTTTGTGAAACCTAACTACGTATATGTAATAACCATTTATAAAAGCAACAAGCCCCGTGAAGCTGTGGTTTACAGTGAATTTATAACAGCTAAGGGGGGTTTTAGGCACTCCGCTTCGCGTCTTTCCTAACAACGCCCCTTAGCTGTTATAAATTCACTGTAAACCACGGCTTCTTGGGGCTTATTGCTTTAGTTTATGTCACGCAATTCTGACTTTATATCTCGCAATTCTGACTTTATATCTCGCAATTCTGAAGTTACCACATTTTAATGTTTTACTCGCAATTCCTTACCAAAAAAAAAAACATTCTAAAGCATGAAAATAAAATATAAAACTAGAATAAAATACTTTGGCTACTTTGAGACCTTTAATAAAAGTTTGTTAGAATCCAAAATTGAAAATATTTGGAAACATGTACCATTTGTAATTATTTTTTAATAATTTGAACATAAACACAAACTTTTTTCCCCCCTCCTAAATAATAGTGAAAATATGGATGGTAGATATCTTAAGTTCATTTAAACTTAAAAAATACTGAAGCTTTATCAATTCAGTATCTAAAGAAAACTTTTTAGGTTTAGTCTTTTTTTTTTCTTTCTGTGCAACACGTGTCAAATTTCTTAGCATCTTCCATACTTGTGGTACAGACTTTAACACAACTGGAGCAACTTTACAGCAATACCCACAGAACATGAACTGTGCTTCAGTCCCAAGGTGTAAATAGTTACATAATATTAAATGTATATGTAAAAATATAATATAGATTTATGTCTCTAAAATATAAGAAAGATTCCAGATGTTCTTACCAGATTGATAGTGTAAGTAAAGGGTGTAACAGCTCTTTATCGACCTGTACAAGTCACATTCAGCTATATAGTGCAGCTATAAAACGAGCAGGTAAAGCCTTAAAGAATGACAGAGAGCCAGAGACCTTTATAGTTTCCAGTTGTGTTTTGATTAAAAATGTGTTGTGGCATGCAAAGCATACTCTCAACAGTACAAAGAGAAGAAATAATACATACTTGATCTGAAGTATTTTGTACTATGCATTTCATGTTTGTTGTAGAAAACCATTTGTCTCCTTTATGTTGTGATGTTTCATTTTGTTAGCAGGATTTAGTAGTTATGCATTTGATTAGCTATTGCATATGCACAGAAAGGTGTGGGTGAGTTAAATCCACTCCTATATGAAGTCTTCCATTAATGACATATTTTGAGTGATGAATAATATTACTTTATTCATATGGTGTTCAATGAACATTCATTATACTTTATAATTGATTATGCGGTATTGGTGCCATTGTACTATAATAGCATTTTATTTGTGTTTTGCAATGCACTGGTAAATATCTTTAAGATAGCATTAAATCATGCCAAATTTTCATGGCTTATTAACTCTATATGACTAAATGTATTTATGTCTGTGGTGTAAAATATGAACTCTGTATCATGTTGTGAAATTATTTTATTTATTAATCAGTTAAAAAAAAAATTTTTTTTTCGTAATTTTGTGATTTTTTTTTTCCCGGGAGTTGTTTCTCCATACGCAATATGAATTTTCTTCACTGTGTTCATGAATTGACAGTATGACACTGTTTTGCTAATCCCAATAAAGGTATTTGTTGCTGAAAATAATATTAATACTGATTTTGTACATAAATCATGTATATGTGCAATTATTTGAGACGTTACACAAACGCAATCAATAATATTTGACTTTTGGAAGGACACACATCATCTCAAAAAGGAGGTTAGCCCCAGTCAAAGCAGTGTTTCCTGTGAAAAATATAATGTAAATAGTAAAAAAAATACATAAATAATATAAATAATTTTTTTTATATATAATACAGTACCTGTGGTGTCATAAGGTGGAGAAACCTCAACTAAATCACAACCTACAAGATTAACACCTCGACAACCTCGAATGATTTCCAGACCCTAAAAAAACACATTTCAAAATACATTATTCTTTACACAGAAGAGTGTCGATTGAGATTCAAATCAGCCATGTCTCTATCTTTAAGTGTGCTTTTAACCAACCCCTAAGGTTAATATTAAACTTTCACGCGCAAAGTCCAAGACCTGCTCTTGGCTGTATCTTTGATCTGTAATGTATAGTACAGTATGCCAGATTAATAGTGTGTCCATTTTCCAAATCACCTGTTCTATATATCGGTTGCATAGTGTGCGGCAAATTTTGTTTATATGAATACTTGTGGAAGTATTATTAACATAAAGTGATTTAAAAGACCTTCATTGGTTGGTTTAAGGGTGATGGGTGTTTATTCTCAACTGCAGGAGCAGGTTTAAGCATCTCTGAGCGACAGGTAAAGCATACCTGAATGGGTGTGAGGCCAGCAATCTCAGGTGTTCCTGTGCCTGGAGCGAATGCAGGGTCCAGACTGTCTATGTCAAAGCTGAGATAGACTGGTCCGGTTCCCATCTGTGAGCGAACCTCCTCCATGAGCGGGACAAGAGATTTGTGCCAGCACTCCACAGCTTCCACTACACGGAAACCCTGGAAAGACCAAAATGTACTATGTTTTTATTTACAAGCACGATGGAAGACGTAAAAGAAGCACCGGACTCAAATATAGCGTCATTATAGAGTGGTGGAACTATGACTTCACTTTGCAGGCCAATGAATATTATACGACATATTACATTCTAATATATGAATTATCTATTCAGAGCATGATTATTGGTAAAAGCATCGTGATACCTGTGCTCGGCTCCACTCATAATTATCTGGAGAATAGCCCGAGCCTCTGAGCCCGATCTGGACGACCCTCTTGCAGTCCAGGAGCCCCTCATCCACACAGCGTCTGAAAGGGGTCCCGTGACCAATTTTCTCACCCAGAATCATGTCACTAGTGTCTGCATGGGCATCCACATGTATTAGGCCCACTGGACCATGCCTGAACAGCAGAAAGAGCAGTATTTCAGACTAAATGTGAGTTGGTATTGCAAATTAGGAGGGGGACCTCTTGTGTTTTCACCAACCTCTCAGCAACGGCTTGTAGAATTGGGTATGCGATTGTATGATCACCTCCTGGGAATCCAAGACAAGTGGAAAAGTAACATATTAAAAGTGGACTCAAACCTGATCCATGTATATTGAAAATGTTTTCTCACCCAGTGTAAGTGGGATGCAGCCAGTGGCCACAATTTCACGATAAGCCTCTCGTATTTTTTTGCAGGTGTCCTTCAGGTCAAAGAGATTAACATTAATGTCACCGATATCCGCCACCCTTAGTGATTCGTATGGGGCCGCTCTTGTCCAGCCATTGTACAACCTGATCAGATAATATTGATAATCGTGATAACTTTGGTCACTATAATCGTGATATGAAATTTTCATACCGTTACATCCCTACCCCTTACCATAGCCGCCTGCGTGCTTCAGTGTAAATATTGCTCAAAATCAAATCAATTTGAGTTCGTCTGCCTTGGGAAAGCTAGCGTGTCTCCGTCATAGTGATAACACTCGTTGCCTTCTCTAGTGCAGCTCAACCAGGTCTCGTCCCATTCGTCGATATTTGTGATATCACA
>NW_015652416.1:777956-782985 GCF_001515625.1 Sinocyclocheilus rhinocerous
CACAACTGTTGATAATTCTAATAATAAATCAGCATATTAGCATGATTTCTGAAAGGTCATGTGACACTTTATACTGGAGTAATAGCTGATGGAAATTCATCTTTGCATCACAGAAATAAATAACATTTTAAAGGATATTAAAATAGAAACCATTATTTTATATTGTAATAACATTTTGCAAGATTACTGTTTTTTTCTGTATTTTTGATCAAATAAATGCAGCCTTGATGAGCATAAGAGACTACTTTAAAAAACATTACAAGTCTTACTGATCCCAAACTTTTGACCGGTAGTGTATATATATAGTATGTGTTTTATTAAGCATGTCTTGATATAAATATTGTTAAAAATATATTTTTTTAAATTGAATTACAATTCATCACAATTTTTTTTTTGAAAATATATGAAATGTTATACAATTATATAAAAAAAAAAATACATATACAGTGGGTACGGAAAGTATTCAGACCCCCTTTTTTACTAAATATAGGCCTATATTTAAAAATATATAAAATACATGTATAAATAGTATGTTTAATTATAAGCATATATCTAAATACAAATATTAAAACTGAATTACAATTCTTTATTACATATTATTTAAATAATTTTTAGTGATTTTTTAAAAATATTAAATGTTATAAAATTATATTTAAAAATACATAAAATATACGTATGTCTATAAAATGTATTATTTACCAACTAATTAGGATCTGAAGGAGCATGTGATAATTACAGAGAGCTGTGTGTTTGATCAGGGTTGGAACTGAACTCTGCAGGAAGGTAGATCTCCAGACCAGGTTTGGCCTACTATAGCAAATACAATTTCTGTGTATTCATATTATACAATGCCAAACTGTCGCAGACATTTTTGTGGCACTCGTGACTGTGTGATATGTGAATGTTCAGTATTACCTTGCACCGGGACGGTTGGATGTTCCGGTGTCAATGGGAACCCCGACAAACGCCGCGTCCAGTCCGTCCGCTGTTTTCTGAAACGGTAATTTGCACATAGTCGCGATTCCGCTGACTCTCGCCACAAACTCCGCGCTCGGCGGGACATTGAAGCCTTTCCCGGACATTCGGCGCGTGCAAGACACATTGCTCTGATCTCCGTCAAAGTTTACCTGTTTTACGACTCTCTGAGAAGCACACGCTTTAAAAACCTGAGATCCACCAAAGACTGCTCGAGTTTTACTAACGATTTTGATCGAAGAAAGCATGATCAGCTTAGCGTGAAACCAACTCCTGCAGAAATGAGTGAAGAAAGCAATGCAACACCCCGCCTGTGCAAACAACCGAGCGCAGAGGTCCGTCTTCTTAACGGAAAGGTTTCGCAAATGTGTAAACGCTAAGTTTTATCTGTCGCTATTAGTTCAGGCGATTCAAAATGAACTTTGACTTTCGCCCCTGGCGCGATGAGGGGCTGGACTCTGTGTGTTGTTTTTCCCAATCATACTCCCTACTGCTCCTACTAGGAAGTAGGAATGGGTATATAGTATGCATACTACATTATGAATTACATTTTAATGAACGATACTGATTATTTTTATGTCCAAGTCCAACCAATAACTGTTATGCAAAAATGATTTTTAATTAGTTTTATTTCTGCATTTTGAAACAACAAAAACTTCAAAACAAAAGATTACAAGAATTGAATGTGCATTATTATTATTATTAACAATAATAATGATAATAATGATCATTATTAAATACAAACTACTTTTATTTATGCAGATTTGTTGACAAAATCTGTCAAAAACAGGTCATATTTCAAAAGAAAAAATATACTTTGAAATTACTATTTTAGGATAATCATGTTTTTCTGCAATGTGAGCAATACATTACATTTCTCTCTCTCTATATATATATTGTCGTATGCATTTCTGCTAGGAGGACGGGTGCACTATACCCATTCCTCTTGGGCAATGCAATTTATTCCAAAGTAATGCAAATATCACAATGATAATATACTGCAGTGTAAATATTAACGTGTAATTTATCGCCAAACTGTTTTATTGCCACATGCAAATGAACACATTATTTCAATACTATTCAAATTCTTTATTGTTTTTGCCATTTATCTCCTTTCCAGGCTATGTACCATGAAGTCAACGTGCATTCAAAATTCACCCTGTTTACTTTTAATGCACATGCACAATATTATACAATTCATCTAAACAAGTTATTCCAAAGATTGTAATAGCGAATTCATCCAAATATAATCACTTGCTCAATCTCTGAAGTGACATCACAAATCCCAATTGCTTTTTCAACCCCTCCAACCAACTCTGCTCCAGTAACACATTTCATGATGCTATCAGTTACCAAAAGTTAAAATCAAATTTGTATTGAATATCCTGTCAGAAAAACACCAACTGTATAATTTATTCTGCATTCATTTGCCTACTTTTTTAAGCAATATTCAGTATACTGTGGATATAAATGCATTACATTATGCATGAATTTGTACCTGGTTTAAGCTGTTATTCTAAAGAGTCATCAACAGCATAAAGTATTCTTAATGTGTATATATATAGTGAAAAGTGCAAATGCATAAACTGCCATCATTTCAAAATATGTCAGTGATGGACATTAAAATTAAAGTGCTTCCACAATCTACAAAAATGAAAGCTGTGCTTGTTTCTCTAGTAAACACTCACTCTCACACAGTGTAGTGCGCTAGCAGGGATTTCCACTGCTCTTGTCCGTACATGAGGAAGCTGACTGCGGCACGGAGGTCCTCCAGGTCTAAGTTGGCGAGGAAGCATCTCTGGATTTCGGCTTCCACGGAGCTCCCGCCGGACCCTCGACCCTTCAGCAGCACCACAGCAGACTGACACAGCAGCCAGTCCTTCAGCCCATCCGTTCTGACCCGATCCAAGCTGGCCAACACACGCTTGCCCCACAGGCTGATGTGAAGCATGTTAGCGGCCACACGTGCACTGGGGCGCTGCAAACCATCAGGGACATTATGAAATAAATCAGTCAATGAACTGCTTTATCTTCTCAGTTTTAATATTCAAGCGTTGTTGAGTTTCTCTAAGGGGAAACCAGAGCCTGACAGATTTTACAGCATCATTTTTATGATTGATACAGATTATTTTTATGCTGTGTCCAATAACTGATATGCAGAAATTATTTTTAATTATGGTTTTATTTTTGCTTAAATATTGATTAGTAATATTACAACAATAAAGCATGCATTATTACTACTATAATTATTATAGTAATAATAATGATTATTATTATTATTAAAATAATGATCTGAATGAAGATGAAATCTGTCAAAATGTATTGCTTAAAAATAATATTTAGGACCATTAAGTGTCCCTGAAATGTGACTACTTAAAATATAATTTTACAAGTTGTATTTTTTATGACCCAAATATACATGAAAGCATCACATAATCACAAAAACATATATTTTTAACTAAATTATATATATTGCCAGTATATAAGGTAGTGTTTCTTGGTGAATATTATACCTTGCGAGTGTTTCTGCGTAGCAGTAGCATCACTACTAGCTGTACATCATCAGGTACAGAAGCAGGAAGTGGAGGAAGCTGTTGTTCCTGATAAGTGCGGCTCTCCAGTCCCTCTGAGCTGTAGAAGGGGTTCGGCTGACCGAAGAGCTCATAGGCGATGGTCCCTACAGCCCAGGCGTCTGCTTTACTGTAATCTATCATCACCCCTGGACCTGGAACTGCTGTGGCCACCTAGAGGACAAAGGAATCATAAATACATTTAATTTGATTAATAAAAAATGTTCAGTAATAATCAAAAAAATGCCTTGCAAGAGACTTCTTTCAAAAATACTAAAACATTCTTGCTGTCCCTTTTCCTTATACATTTAAAAATGTGAACTTTACAATTATAAATGGAAATATAACATTTAAATTAAAATGCCAGTAAAAATGTTTACAGGTCAAGCAGAAATCTGAATTACTGGCCTGAAAAGGCAAGCAGAACAAATCTTTAATGTTGAGCCCTGACACTTCAAGTGTTATTCCAGACGTTTCTCACCTCAGGTGCCATCAGACAGGCGTTCCCCCCTCTGTTAACCCAGCAGCTGTTGAAGGGCAGTTTGAGGCCCAAATCCTCTGCCAGACAACAGCCGAAGTCAGTGATCACCAGTCTGGGACACCCGGCTTTGAAATCAAAACACATTAAAGCAATGTTACAGTTAATGTGATTAAAGCATTTACCTAACGCTGGCAAAATGCTGCACGTCTACATTCGCATTAAATGCTGTCTGCCCTGTCTAATGACTCTTACTGCTGTCAAACTCCAGGAGCACATTGTCTGATTTGAGGTCTCTGTGAGCGATGCCCTGCTTGCACAGGTGATCCACCCCTTCCAGCAGCTGCAGCAGCATGACAGACGCCTGCATCCGGTTCGGCACACACACCCCCAGGTACTGCCGCAGGCTGCATGAGTAACTTACAGCACAGACACATCAATCATGACTTTACAGATTCAAAAAATGACCACAAGCAGCATTCATCAGAAAATGAGTCTAAAGGTCTGTTTTTTGTTTGCATGTAAAAAATATATTTAACATATTACAAATTAAACCGTAACTAATACATAAACATTATTATATAACACATTCTTATAAAATATATTATTATATGCATTATTATTATTTTTTTTAATTATTATTTATTTTAGTTATTTTCATAATAAATAAGCACCGTACTAAATAAATAATGATACTAATAATATTAATTATTTTTTACAATCATAATTTTTTATAACAAATACATCAAATATACTTACTATAAATAAATATAACAATAATTATTATTTATTTGTATGATTAATTATTTTTTATATTTACAACAAATACATTTTATAATAAATAAATATAGTAAGAATTATCATTAATTAAATTTTTTATTTATATTTAATAATTTTTTTTCATTTAATTATATTTATTCATTTAATATTACTTTTATAACAATACATATAGTAAAACCATAAATAAAAATAAACCAAATAGTATTTTTTATTATTATTTTATAAC
>NW_015652416.1:783122-802231 GCF_001515625.1 Sinocyclocheilus rhinocerous
ATACTAATAATATTAATTATTTTTTACAATCATAATTTTTTATAACAAATACATCAAATATACTTACTATAAATAAATATAACAATAATTATTATTTATTTGTATGATTAATTATTTTTTATATTTACAACAAATACATTTTATAATAAATAAATATAGTAAGAATTATCATTAATTAAATTTTTTATTTATATTTAATAATTTTTTTTCATTTAATTATATTTATTCATTTAATATTACTTTTATAACAATACATATAGTAAAACCATAAATAAAAATAAACCAAATAGTATTTTTTTTTTTTTTTTTAATTTATTATTATTATTTTGTTTTTTTTTGTTTTCTTTTTTTAACTGTGTTTTCATGATTCCTCACTTCTTCATGACCAGGAACAGTGTGCGATTGCTGCCCAAACCCAGTGGATTGAGTCGGGCAGGCAGGACATCGGGGGACTCCTCCTGAGCTCCAGGGAGCAGCGGGACCTCAGCAGTGAAGGCCCGGTACACTGTGATCACGTTGGGATGAGCGGTCAGTCTTTTAGGCACCATTCCAAAGTGGCTGTAAAAATAGCAAAGCCATCGGCAATGATTCAGTCTATTTTAAGGCCATGCTGTACTGCTAAAGTCTACATATGAACTCACCCATCCAAAGCGAACTCTCCTTGCTCTTCCGTTAAGGCCTGTGAACATGCAGGAACCAACTCCATAGACATAGAGCGAAGGATGGCGTCACTTGATGAACCAGCCTATTGAACAGTATCAAATGTTCATTAGAAAAAGCTGTTGAGGGATTATGGAATACTGTATGGTATATGCATTATAAAATCCAAAAGAATATATTTTATTCCACAATAGAATGCTAAAATACTCTAAATTCTCACCCCAATGTTCCACATCATTTTCATAGCTAAAGGAAAGCTGGGTGTAGCTGAGAATCGAAGTGGTCCTGCTTTCTTATTGTCATCATCTGTTTCTTTCTGGCTGAGTTCCAGCAGTGAACACTTCCCGCTCTCCGCAGGGGCCGCAAATGGAGCCGCTGCCTCATACACTGCTGCATTGCAACCTTTCCCGATCTGTTTCCCAATCACATAGTCCTCCAACTTGTACCCCAATGTAAAAGACTTCAGAGGGGTCTGGAACTTCTTCTTTCTGAATACGGCCTACATCGAAAAAACATTGTGGAAAAACATGTAAACAAGCCTGTAAATACACATGTAATTGCAACTGACAATTTTTCTTGAATTTATTTAAATGAAAATGAATAGAGAAGTTGTATTCCAATGTAATAACATGCATTTCTGACTAATGATAAATGCATTATGGGTACAGTTGCTATGTTGTAATTTGCATATATTTATAATACTCTCTGCATATCATTTGCATGTGTGCTTGTGCAAAATTGACTAGATCTAATGAACTTTAGAAGAAAGTAGTAACCTGATGCGATAGATAATGACATGTAAAACATAAAATTATTGTTACTGTTCAGTATTTTGTAATCAGACTAGGTTAACTAATAACCTGTTGTTTTCTTAATTATGTTTCAATTACATTTATGAATTACTGTGAACGTAATATCGCAATGTTACAAGTAATAAGTGTTTTATGCAACAAGGAGTAAAGAATGCAACATTGTAATAATATTATATTAATATAACAAGTGTAATATTATACGTTAAATTATAATAATATATAATATATACATTATTAGTCAAAGTTTGGAACAAGGGCTGCATTTATTTGATAAACAAATACAGTAAAAAACAGTAATATGTAAAATATTATTACAATAACTGTTTTCTATTTAATACATTTTAAAATGTAATTTATTCTTGTGATGGCGAAGCCATATACATTTAAATTACTTAAATATTTTACATTTATGCATTTGGCAGACGTTTATTATTACCAAAGCGAATACATTTTTTTATGCCTTCTCTGTTAATCAACATGACCATGCCACTGTTTGAGCTACAGGAATGCTCAATTATTATTATGCTATATCATTATTATTAGATATACAAATGTCGTCATTGTTGTGTTCTTATGTGATGGTGTTTTTCACCTGTATCTCCTGACACAGAGCAGCGCTTGTCCTGTCCTCCTCCAGCTGCTGTTCAATCAGCCCCAAACCCACCCCAAAAGCCAGGAAAACAGCTCTGTTTCTGGGAGCACCACCTCCAACCCCTCTCCTGAAAGCCGCGGACTGGAGCTGGGCGGCCAGCCCGCTGAGAGACCGGCGGAAGAAGCGGAACCGAGCGGGCAGGAAGGTCTGCGGCTGGACGGTGCGGGTCGAGCGGGTCACACGCAGCCGCTCACCGCGGAGCTTCGCTGCCACACGGCCGGCTGGTTTGAAGAGCCCCAGCTGGAGAAGCGACCTCCCCAGCTCCAACCCCCGACTGAGAGCATGTTTCACTGACATTTTGAGCCGAGTAAAGAACTAAATTTCACGATGACCGAGAACAACAGGGCCCGTTACCGACCCAACTTCTCTCTACATTATTTACTCAAGGACAGTGTTTATGTAACGCTCATTGGTCCGTGAGATGTCGCTTTCAAAATAAAGGTCATAAGAAACGTATTTCACAATAAAAGTACATACAGGTATCAATAAAAAGTTCGAAGGGGTGAGTCAGTTATTAACCACAAAACAGTTCAGAATATGGTCACTGTTTATCAGAATATATTTATTAATATTATATAAATATATTTTTTTAATTGAGAAATAATACAGATATACATCGATTCAAAACATTTTAAATCTATACTGCACATCTGGTTTGTAACACGACTTATAGCTTTATTTTTATTACAATTTCGAATTGCCAACAGGGTTTTTTCCTTTTCTCAGGTCATCGGGGCCAAATGAAGACGGCAGGAGCTCCTCCACTGTCATCAGTTTGTAAGATCCATCAGATTTTGACATATAAACGTCCCACTGTGAGCCAAACTGTAAGACAGGTGACATAACCAGTCTGTTAAGTGACAGTATCAATGGAAGCTGAAACATGATTAGTGCATTAGGCTACTTACATTCGTTTGTAATTGTTTTTGTTATAAGCCACACCTAAATTTATAAAGGCATTTCCAAATGCAGTATGTCATTGCTGACTCACGACTTTTTACAGGACACATTTTAACTCCACGTTTGTATGTCTTCATAAATAGTAATAATAAATCAATAATAATTATCTGTTTGCATAATTTTATTTTTAGAAGCACTGACCTCTCTCATGAACTGCCTACAGGCTCCACATGGTGAAATAAAGCGATCCTCAAGGTCACTGCATAAAAGACAGGTCATAACAGCAATATTAATCGACAGTAAAAATGAACATTTTATTTATGATTATATTTATTTGTCCAATTACAATTGAGCCCCCTGAAAATGGGTGGACTGTGTATAAAAATGGTTTTAATTCCTACTAAGCATTTTGTTCTTTGCATACAGAGCCAAAATTATGAAAATTGTGTCAGCATCCAAATATACAGTATATGGACCTAACTATAGCTATATATTTAAATACCTGGCAATTGCGATGGCTTTGAAGCTGATATATCCCTCAGAGACAGCTTTAGAGATCGCAGTCCTTTCAGCACACAGTCCAAGAGGATAGCTGGCATTCTCTACATTACAACCTGTTAAGAAAACAGTACTGTAGACTTTTATATAAACTCATGTCTCATATTGCCTGTCTGGTTTCTTTTTGGGATTTATTTAGTATATGTAGGCCTATTATTTGGTGCTTGACACCATTCAAACGTTTGGGGTCAGTAAGATTTTCCTTTAAAGAAATGAATACTTTTATTCAGCAAGGATGCATTAAGTTGATCAAAAGTGACAGTAAAAACATTTAAAATGTTACAAAAGCTTTCTATTTCAAATTAATGCTGTTCTCTTGAACGTTCTATTAATCAAAAAAAAATCCTGACGACTGTATCAGTTTCCACAAAAATATTAAGCAGCACAACTATTTTCAACACTGATGTTTCTTGATCACAAAAATTATTTTAAATTGTAATAATACAGTATTTCACAATATTAAAGTTTTACTGTATTTTGATCAAAAATGCATTGGCGAGCATAAGAGAATTCTTTCAAAAATATTTAAAAAATCTTACTGAACTAAACTTTTGAATGGTATGTACTGTATTTGTAGGATTCAAATAAAAACACATGTATAAGAACACTTAACTAGGTGAAATTGTTGTGTCCTCACCTGTGAAAACAGTTCCATCGCTTGTTAAGACAGCTGCTCCAACTCTGAACTTGCTGTAGGGACAATACGCCTGTTCTTTGGCTTCCTGAGATTTCTGAACAAGCTCTTTTGGGTTATAGCGACTCATAATGCTGCTGACTGGAGAGCCTGTTCCGACAGCCAGGCACTACATGATACAACTTAGTGTGTGTGACTGTTTAAGGAGGAAATTAGTGATGCAATGCTTCTTTGACGCATAGCATGAGTAATTTGGTGAAGCAATGTCAAAATTCCCATTTACTTAAAAATTCATGTAGGACCTAGATGACAAGGTGTAGGTGAATTTTCAGGATTCTGACTATCATTAGACAGAGCACTCAACATAATGAAAAAACTCAACGTTCACTTTAATATATATTAAAATATTTAATTGATTTAATTGAGGTAATGCACAGAATTGTAAGTAACCAGACAGATGAGTCAAGATCATCCTGTTCACTCATTCCAGAAGGAATGCAATATATAGACAAGTAACTTTATATATTTAAAAAAGAAACTGACAGGAGTTTTCAATCTGTTTCAACATTTATAAAAACTTAATATGGCAGTTTATATTTACAGTGGTGGCCAAATTATTAGAACACTAGTATTTTCACCTGCTAAAAAATGGTTTTAAGTCAGTTATTTCTGTCTTTTGCTGTAGTGTGTCAGTAGGAAATATCAGTTTACATTTCCAAACATTCGTTTTGCCATCATCATCCAGTCTGTCTGAAATTTCATGAAGAAACAGAACAAACTGAGACAGACTAAATCCAGAAGAACTGTGGCAACGTCTCCAAGATGCTTCAAGAAACCTACAGTACTGTTAAAAGTTTTAGGCACTTGTGTAAAAATGCTGTAAAATGAGGTTGCCGTCAAAAATCATGTCATAAATAGATTTTCTTTATCAATTAACTTCTAATAACTAAATGAAATCACCATTTGGTGTGACCATCCTTTGCGTTTTTCAGGTAGGTTTCTTGAAGCATCTTGGAGACTCTTTGTGCAAACAAAAATCTCACTGGATTATTACAATTAATGGCTAAATGAATGTTTGGAAATGTAAACTGATATTTCCTACTGACACACTACAACAAAAGATAAAAAATAACTGACTTAAAACCATTTTTAGCTGGTGAAAATACTAGTGTTCTAATAATTTTGGCCACCACTGTACCTTCAAAACTAATTTCAAGCATTCATGAAAAAACCTTACATTGAATATACAGTGAATTGCAAAAGTATTAATTTTTTTTCACGTTTTATGTTGTTGCTTTATGTTAAACTGCTTTAAATGACCTTTTCCCCACATCAATCTACACTCCACACCCCATAATGATAAAACAAAAAACAGATTTGTGACATCGCTATTTAAAAAAAAAAAAACACCTGAAATAAGTACATTGCATAAGTATTCATACCCTTAATGCAGTACTTAGTTTAAGCACCACAGCCTCAATTCTTTTTGGTTATGATACCACAAGCTTTGCACATCTGCATTTGGCAATTATCTGCCATTCTTCTCCTCACCTCTTCAGCTCTGTCAGGTTGGATGGGGGCCGATAGACATTTTCAGGTTTCTCCAAAAATGTCTGATTGGGTTCAAGCCCAGGCTCGGGCTGGTCCAGGGCATTCACACAGTTGTACATACGCTATTCTTGCATTGTCTTAGCTGTGTGCTTTGTCCTGTTGGAAGGCGAACCTTCAGCCCAGTCCGAGGTTCTGAATGCTCTGGACTAGGCTTTCATTTAGGCTACCTTTACATATTGAGCTTTCCTTCTACAATGACTAGTCCCCCTGTCCCTGCTGCTGAAAAGCACCCCCACACTTTACTGTTGGTGTGGTACAGTGCCTTGTTTCCTCATGATGCTCAGAACTGAGGTTTATCAGACCAGAGAATCTTGTTTCTCACAGTCTGAGACCTTGTTTTTTGCAAATTCAAAGTGGGTTATCATGTGTTTTCTCTGAGGACAGAATTGAGTCTGGCCACACCACCATAAAGCCCAGATCGGTGGAGTCTCCTTATTTGATCATGGAGCTCAACCAGAGTCACCATCTGCTTCTTGGTCACTACTCTAACCAAAGCCCTTCTACATGGATTGCTCAGTTTGGCCAGGAGGCCAGCTCTAGGAAAAGTCCTTTCCAAACTTCTCCCATTAAGGATAACTGAGGCTACATGTGTCTGTGAACTTTCAATGCAGCAGAATTTTTTCTGAACTCCTCCCCAGATTTGATGTTTTTGAAAAAAGTCTCTTGTGCTCACAAAGGCTGCATTTGTTTGATTAAAAAATATAGTAAAAACAGTAATATTGTGAAATTTCTGATTGTAATATTTTTCAAAATGTAACTTCTTTTGATGGCAAAGCCATTTATATTTAAATAAGCCTACTTGTAACTTAAGCCTAAGTTACTGGCAGCTGTAAAACACATAACGCTACATTTGTATGCTACTACTAAATATTGCAGAACACAGAAAGCATGTCAGGTAAAAATAATTAACGTTACTAACCATTTGTTTGTTGTTTATTATTAATGACGGTGATAATAAATGTGTTATTGCTAACCTAAACAAACTACAACAAAATAATAACAGTATGAATACTTACATAATATGTTTTTATATTATAGTACATCTATATATGTATCTATTTTCTCCTTTTTTAGAGCAGTAATAGCTTTCTTTGAAAGCGCCGCCATTTTTCTCTGGTTCCGCGCGAGGTGCAGCGGTCACGTGGTACAAGCCGCAGCTCTCAGAAAACTCCCAGTTCACAAGTTGTAATTACGAGTTCTACGAGGATGTGAACGCTTTTTACAAGTTGGTATCTCGTAATTACGGTAATTAAGATATGGCGTGAACGCACCTATAGTCCCCACTTTTTATGGCTTTCAAAATAAAGTCAAAGGCATGCATTTAGCAATAAAAGCACACATTGTAAAATAAAAGCTCAATAATTTAACCACAAGTCAATTCAGAATAGGCCTACTATTTATTAGTTTACACATTTATATTTTTTCATTGGAAAATAATATAACCATACATCCATTCAATACATTTAGTGAAAGTGAAAGTGAAGTGACATGTGGCCAAGTATGGTGACCCATACTTGGAATTAGTGCTCTGCATTTAACCCATCCAAAGTGCACACACACAGCAGTGAACACACACACACCGTGAACACACACCCGGAGCAGTGGGCAGCCATTTTTTTTTTGCTGCGGCGCCCGGGGAGCAGTTGGGGGTTCGGTGCCTTGCTCAAGGGCACCTCAGTCGTGGTATTGAAGGTGGGAGAGAGCACTGTACATTCACTCCCCCCACCTACAATCCCTGCTGGTACGAGACTCGAACCCGTAACCTTTGGGTTACGAGTCCGACTCTCTAACCATTAGGCCATGACTTCCCCCTTAAATCTATCTGTTATGGCTTTATGTCAAAAGTTTAATGGTTTTCTCTTGCCCTCAGGTCATCGGGGCCAAATGAAGACGGCAGGAGCTCCTCCACTGTCATCAGTTTGTAAGATCCATCAGATTTTGACATATAAACGTCCCACTGTGAGCCAAACTGTAAGACAGATGACATAACCAGTCTGTTAAGTGACAGTATCAATGGAAGCTGAAACATTATGTGTGTATTACTAACATTCTTTTGCAATTTTTTATTTATTTTATTTTTTTAAATTCTAAGCCACACTTACATTTCACAAAATCCTACTATTTCCAAACATGCAGTTTGCTGACTCGTGTTTTGGTTTTCCCTGATGACTTGTTTTCGCAAGCCACAGTGTAACTTCTATGTTTTTGTGAATTATAGTAATAACAAAACAATACAAAATGATCAGTTTGCGTGATTTTATTTTTAGAAGAACTGACCTCTCTCATGAACTGCCTACAGGCTCCACATGGAGAAATAAAGCGATCTTCAAGGTCACTGCACAAAAGTCAGTTAAGGAACATTGCTCAACACTACTTACTTATACTTCAGCCAATACATACATATAGCTATATAGTGAATTACCTGGCAATTGCGATGGCTTTGAAGCTCTTATGTCCCTCAGACACAGCTTTAGAGATTGCAGTCCTCTCAGCACACAATCCAGCAGAGTAGCATGCATTCTCTACATTGCAACCTGTTAAACATCACCATATGCTGAAGAACCATGAAAAACAGACACAAAATATAGCTACAAAACAAATGCATAGACTACCATTCAAAAGTCTGGGTTTAGTAAGATTTTTCTTAAAAGACATTAATACGTTTATTCAGACAGAATGCATTTAATTAATCAAAAGTGAGTCAAGGCATTTATGAGCCTAAAGATTTCTATTTCAAATAAATGCTGTACTTTTGAACTTTCCATTCGTTCAAGAAGCAACACACCTGTTTTCAACATTGATAATAAGAAATGTTTGTTGAGCAGCAAATCAGCATATTCGAACAAGCGCTTCTGTGCTCCAGCTATTCATAATGCTGCTGACTGGAGACTCTGTTCTGACAGCCAGGCACTACATGGCTTCAAGTCACAAGTTAATGTGTGTGTGTGTCTGTGACTAAGGAGGAAATCAGTGATGCAATGACTCTTTGACACTTAATGTCAATTTGGTGCAGCAATGTCAAAATTCCCATTTACTTAATAATTCATATAGATGACAAGGTGTGAAATTCCATGAACAGGATTGTGCATTGCAGCGTTCTGACAATCATTAGACAGAGCACCGTCAACATAATGAACAAAACATTTTCACTTACCTAAATGTGGTCTAAACATTTATTCTCATGAGTACTAGAAAATATTTAATTGAGGTAATGCACAAATTGTAAGTAACCAGACGGATGAGTAAAGATCATCCTGTTTACCCAGTCCAGAGTTCAGAGACTCATATGACAATAATAAAGAGGCAAGTAAGAGCTTGTTGTAAACTTTATGTATTTAAACTGTGACAGTTCCATCAATCTTACTGACAGCTAGATTTCTTCCAGGTCATTCCATCAAACAGATGCATCCTGGGATGCTTTTTAAATCATATTGAAGGACTTTTCTATCTTGTCCAACATTTAGAAAAACTACATAGAATACAGTTTTCTAAAGAAATTCATATTGGCACAGTTTATATTTATCTTCAAAACTAATTTCAAGCATTCGTGTGAATATATATATATATAAGATAAAAAATACAATAAAGTTAATGTAAGTATTTAATGCTTTTAGAGTCCAAAATATGCATGTTAATCTATAATTATCGATTCTCTGGAAGCAATAATGTGAAAGCATCAGTACTTGAAGTAGGATTTATTGCCAAATTACACCTTTTCCTTAATTCTGATTGAAGGAAAGCCCTCCCACATTCAGTTGAACCTATATTTCAGCTGTCAGAGCTGATAATCCAGTCGATCCAGCGGCTGTAGTTTCTCACTTTTGTGTAGACGCCAGGATAGTACGGAAGAGCACAGCCGATTCCCCAAGACACAATGCCTTCTAAAGTCCCATCACAAATGAGAGGACCGCCTGAATCGCCCTGTGAAAGAAGAAAGATTAATGTATTTCACATGTTTTTATTTAATCCATTTTTCTCCATCACAAATTACATTATCCTTATAAAAATGGAACAAAAACAGAATATTTTTTACATTAAATTTTTTTCTGTTTTCCATTCTTCAAAGGGAAATCTTAAAAGCATTTTTAAACACTGATACCGAAACCATCTGGACACTCTCGTTACCTGCAAAGCTGTAAATATGACCTATTGTGTAACTAAATTAAGTTATCTCACCTTGATTTACACTAACATAAAGAGGCTGAACATAAAGCCCTGAAAAGCTGTGCCATATCAGAGTATATCTAATGTCTCCATGAATTGTCAGCAATGGACCGCACCCTTATTCCCAGAACGCCTTATTCCTAGAAAACCCTTTGGCAGGACCCTTGGGAGGGTTTGTTTGCCATCATAAATTAGGGAAACTGCAGACTGCCATGAAAATACAAGTGTGTTTGAGGGGTCAAACTAAACTCTGAACAACTTTAAACAACACTTATAGTTTGTATATTTCATAAAGTGTCTCTAAACAGGGGTGGGCCAAAATAATCATATAAAAGATCCAATAAAGTTAATTTAAGTATTTAATGTTTTTTAGTGTCCAAAATATGCATCTATAAGATTCTGGATGCGATAATGTGAACGCATCAGTACTTGAAGTAGAATTTATTGCACCAATTAAAACTGCCAAAATAATGATTGTTTATTATTATTAATTATTTTCTTAAGTAATATCAGTTTCTTTTTGTGCACTAAAAATGGCATAGAAATAAATTAAGTAAATTTCACAAACAATTACAAAGAAACGGCAAGTAACACAATGAATTAATCATGAAATTTAGAAGTAGAAAATCTGATCTTTGTAAAAAAAAATAAAAAAATTTTTTTTCAAACAGTTGGATTCCAGAAGTAAAAATCTCAAGTACAATCTCGAGTACAACTTTTAGCGGACTTTGACTTGTCACGGACTCTGATGCATTTTTACTCGGACTCGAGCCTTTAGGACTCGAAAAATATTTCCGAGTCCAACCGAGCTCAGGGACATTTGACGGTCACTGACCGGATGCACTATCACAAAAGTTACATTCAGTATTCGCATGTGTTTTTAAGTCTTGCGAGTACTTAAAAGCAGCCAGGTTTATGTGCGCACCATAGACTGTATAAAAACATGGACGTAGTGTCCGTGACGTCACGTTTCACGAGAGAGACCGGAAGGTTGCCGCTCGGTGCGCACACACTCAAAGCGCTCTCACAGAACGCGCCTCTCAGTCAGCGTGCTAATGTCGAATTAAGTTCTCTTTTGCGTGTTATTGCTACACACCCAAATACACTAAGCTATGTCAAAGTGGCCGTTTTGGAGAGTATTCACGTAAATGCAGTCGGTTATGTCTTAAGTGAACCTGAACAGCTGGAAATATTTGATCTGTGCATCGTCTTATGCCCGGTTCAGACTACACGATTTTAGCCCGATTTTGCCACGATTTGCTTGACGTAGGCTGTCGTGGGGATTCGTAAACGACAATGGGCGTCGGGACGCAAGATTCCATCGTTTCAGCTCGTGTAGTGTGTCATAGTGGACGACAACCGATTCCGCGTCTGCGATGCTTCACAACATGACAGAAAGACTAGCATGTTTAATTTTTTTTCCATCGTCCACGACGAGTTCTGTCACATTGGTGACGTTGACCAATAGCAGCACAGAAGCTCTTTCATACACCGGTTCGACAGCAGCGTAAACCTGCTGCTGTGTCATTAATGTTAATCAAACAACAAAAGAAAAAGAGAAAATCACTCCCTGCTCTTATCTGAATCACTTTAGTAGAATGGATATTTTATTTATTTTTACATTTATTACTTAATTAAATGCAGGGGTTAAATTGGACCGGGGCTTGCACTGGTAACAAACACATCAGTGGACTTTCCTCGTACATTTCCAACAATATTGGCTATATTTTCAAACACTTTTCTTACACTACTTCAAGCAATGATGCAGCACGGGTGTTTTTATATGAATGCATCTCTGAAGGGAACCGACTGTCTTCGGAAAATTTTCGATGGCATCTTCATTATTATCTGATAAAGAAGCATTTATGAGTGCTGCACTGCTTTGTGTACAGCTGTTTCCAGGGAAACCACTGTATTTCTTCCAAAAGCGCCTCCTGCTGGCAGATAATCAATTTGCATTTTCAATCAGCCCGTCTGCAGTTTTTGTTCAGACTAATGCGAACTTCAACCCATAATATAATTTATACTTCTGACTCATCCCTTTTCTTAAAAATAATTTCTTGTAAATCATGTTTTTACAGTCATTTTACAGTTTAATAAGACATTGCCCTACCCTGCTCATACGGTTTTCATTTTTATTTTTAAACTAATTTTTGCAGGTCTTAAAAAAGGTCACGTCTTCAAACACGTCTTACATTTGATTTTTAAAATCCTGCAGCATCTAGAATGATTTTGATCAGCATTTGTTCATAGCAGAGGACTCTCTCAACTTATTTTACATTTTGCCAATTGATATAAGATGTAGGCTTTGCATAAACATATGCACCCCTCAAAAGCCTGAAACCACAGTGCCCCCCTCCGCCACATAACAAATCCCAATTGAACCTCTGATTAAATGTCTGTATTGGCTGTTAACTTTCTGTAGTAGCCTACTGATTGGTTGATGAACGTTCAACGTGTGCAAGGCATGTCTTGACTGCATTACATGTCCATACCACTTCGCCAAATGATTCCCGTTATTTCAAAGGTCCTTACAGCTGACTCTGAAATATGTCACAATACATAAATCAAGTCAGCCATAACTTCTGTTACTTTAGATTTGCTGAGCAGAACACAAATTATGAGATTATGTGAAATCAAAAATCTAAATGGCAAGATGCAACAGAGGTTTGCTTTTGTTACATTTAAATTGACATTGCCTTTTCTAGTTGTAAAGGTTAAAACAAGCTTAGTTTAGTTGGACTCGACTCGGACTCAACCCTTTTGGACTCGGACTTGAGTCCAACTCGGCCCATTTTGGACTTGGACTTCGAACCCAACACTACAAAAAATACATTGTTTCTATATACATAATTGACAACTTTAAATCAATAGTTTTATATCAATTGAATTTTTTATTAAAGTTTGTAATGTTGGGATTCATCTCGTAGCTGGATGGTTTGGTTAAATAAGAAAAATACTTTGAAAAAGTGGGCGGGACCTGTTGCGCTCTATTCCATTCGCTGCCACCAGGGTTGGGGAAGTTCTCATTTGCATTTAAACCTCTGATTACCTGGCAGGCGTCTTTTCCCCCGAAGCGAGAGCCCGCACAAACCATGTTGTCGTTGACTCTGTAGTAGTAGTAGTATTGGCAGTAGCTCATGATCGACACATCGACTGCACGCAGAATCGGTGACAGATAGAAGCTGTATATTCGTGTCACTCCCCATCCGCTCACGGTGCAGCTGGCTCCTCCATATAACTCAGGCGTGTCTATGGTTGGCAGTGTGGCCGGTTGAACATAAGCGTTAATCTGGGCTGGAACACTGAGCTGGGAGAAAAAAATAAATATGTCTTCATGTGAGGTGTGCAATTTACACCAAAATCCTGAAAATAATGGCAGTTTCCAAACAGGTTTCCCCAAACACTCTCCCCATCTGCCACTGGGCAAACAAAGAGATTTTGAGATTTTCACCCAAAAGCTCATGCCATTGGTTAAGATAGACGTTGACATGTCAGTCACTCAAACAAAAACAGCAGTGTTTTGAAAAACTCAGCTGTGTTTTGAGTAAAACTTAATATTGATTACTTGTGTGATTTCTGTAATGGTGACAATGCGTACAAAAATATTCTTGACTGATGTGGAACATTTCACATTTCAATATGGAATTGATAAAGACAAGGCATACTTTTTATTAAAAGAAATAGACTTTTTTTAAAAATATTTTTTAAATATTTCTATTTAAATTAATACTTCAGCTTTCAAATTTAAATAAACATTGTAAAAAAAAACTGATCAATATTTATTGATCAATCACTGCACATTAAACTGGGATATGGAAGAAATTATTGTAATATCAAACAAACAAACAAAAAAAAATCTGTAGCAGGATTCTTCACGTATTTATCAAGTCAGTATTTAACAATGAGACAAAGTTTTCAAATTGCACCACAGAATCAGTCATTTTTAGTATTTGTTATGTGTTTCTTACCTTAACGAGCAAGATGTCATTGTTAAAAGATTTTGGATTGTAGGCAAAATGACTGTAGACTCTGGACACGTTAAGCACTTGCTCAAATCCCTCTACTACAGCAAGATTGTGCTCACTCAGCACCACCTGAATCACACTGGCCCTGTCCATCCAAATACAAGACAACATACAGGGCATTTTCCAATTAAATAACTTCCTTCTATTCATATAAAACTTACCAATAAAAAAGTAATTTTAAAAGCGAGCTTCAGTACGTACGGTCTCCAGCAGTGGGCAGCAGTCAACACCCACTGAGGATGAATGAGCGTTCCTCCACAGTAATGCTTCCTGTCAACCTGAAGAGACGCCTGGTATTTGACAGAGTAAGGCACGACCTCTTGACCCCCAATGATCCTTTGTGGCAATGTATCTAGTCAATACAAAAAAAGAGAGGAAAATATCTTATACACTTTTTGCATATTTAGGCTATATATCCAACATTTTAGAAGAATATTTATAGATTAGATTATGTTAAAATGAGCCATTTCTATTAAGCAATCCCAGCCACACCCACATACCATGATATCATTGTGTTTAAAACTCTATTTTAGCTTAATTATGATTATGTTTGCTTGCATATGCAATTATAAATGTGCCTTTAACATCATGACTTTTTATTGAATGCTATATCCTGAAATTTCTAATGTGGAATAGACTTCTTAATGAATTAGACATATGTTAATTCTAAGCTCTTTGAGTCAAATAATCGCTTTTGAATGAAGAATTGCATTGCTTACCTTTAATCGTTGCAGCGAGCACAAGAAATGCCCACAATAACTGAGCCATTCTGTCAGCGCTGTAAGAAAATAAGCGTCCAAAATATTGTGAAAGCCTGTAATAAATGAAAACGAGTCTCTCAATGCTGAAGTCTGTGTGTCTGCTTGCATCCTTCAAAACTGTACAATAGCAACCTGATACAGTTCAAGAGTGCAGAAGAAATATCTGATCACAAGATCATGTCACTTAGGCAATTTTTTTTTGACTATTCAATGGCTATTACGAGATGTTCTAATGCATTAGACAGTCGAGGAGGAAAAAGGAAATAAAATATGTGAAGACTCACCCGTGATAATTCCTCACCTCCCAAGCTTTGAATGACCTCCAACTGCTGATTTCAGTACTTCTCTCCTTTTATACTGACACCCTATCCACATCCAGTGCTTTTACGGGCCTGCTGTTGTCCGTCAAACAACAAATTGTGCATCTATCCCACAGTATAACAGATACTGACCTAGTACCTGACAAAGATGAAGTCCCTCAGTGTCATGTGTATCTGATTCAGCGCTCTTTATTATGACTTGTTGTGTGCTGGAGATTCAGAACAACTCCCTGTTCACTCGTTTCAATGGCAGCGTTAAACACACGTACTGTGGGTGTTGTCAGATGAACAGCGTTTCAAAATATTGCAAGCTTGGGTTACATGATCAGAAATGTTTTTAACAACAAGTTTAAGATTCCACCCCCCCCCCACCATCATTTTCTTGGAAATTACACACGATTGATTGTATGCTATCCTGATACAAAAAGGGCTTTTCAAAACCAGAATCTGACATTACTAATGAGTTAGACTCTTTATAAGTCAATTCTAACCAGATCAGAACAATATACTGTATAAAGTATGGCATTAAAGCAAGGTAAAGTCGATTAGGATCTATTTACACTGCAAAAAATGGCTTATCGTACTTAGTATTTTTGTCTTGTTTCTAGTCAAAATATCTAAAAATTCTTAAATCAAGATACTTTTACTAGATAAGCCAAATGACTTAAGATATTTAGTCTTGTTCCCAGGGGGAAAAAACTAAATTAAGTGCATTTTGCTTAAAACAGGTAAAATTATCTGCCAGTGGGGTAAGTAAAATACTCTTGATTTAAAAATTTTAAGATATTTTGACTAGAAACAAGACAAAAATACTAAGTAAGATAAGCCATTTTTTTGCAGTGTAGTTCAAGTAAATGTTTGCATTTTAATAAGCAATGTGCTTATGGATGAAATAACGAGTTTATTAGGTAATGCCTAGATGATTTAAAGTATTTGCTTTCAGTGTAATAAAATACTGTTAGAAACAGACTAATATCTATGCTATTTATGATAGATGATAAATATGGTTCTCAGATTTAAGCTTTTGTGACATTTGTAATTCGAATATAATGACTCGGTTCCTTTCGTACATTTTAATCAGTGCTTTATTTTCTGTTGGATGAGCACATAATGAACACATTATTTCTCAGATATATATTTATATCTGTACATGCAACTAAAGAATTAGATTTATTTACCTTTAGTTTCTTTGTTTAATCTGACAACATGGTTTTCCCCGCAAACACATCCCACTTCACACCATATTCTTGTCTTCATTCCTTCATCCTCCATCTCACACCCACTCAGACTGTGGGAGTTTTCTCAAAAACAAAGGTTGGCAGCTTACAGAAATAAGCAATGTGCTTATGGATGAAATAACGAGTTTATTAGGTAACGCCTAGATGATTTAAAATATTTGCTTTCAGTGTAATAAAATACTGTTAGAAACAGACTAATATCTATTCCACTGTGGATGCTATTTATGATAGACGATAAATATGGTTCTCAGATTTAAGCTTTTGTGACATTTGTAACTCGAATATAATGACTCGGTTCCTTTTGTACATTTTAATCAGTGCTTTATTTTCTGTTGGATGAGCACATAATGAACACATTATTTCTCAGATATATATTTATATTTGTATATGCAACTAAAGAATTAGATTTATTTACCTTTAGTTTCTTTGTTTAATCTGACAACATGGTTTTCCCCGCAAACACATCCCACTTCACACCATATTATTGTCTTCATTCCTTCATCCTCCATCTCACACCCACTCAGACTGTGGGAGTTTTCTCAAAAACAAAGGTTGGCAGCTTACAGAACAGCTTTAGAATCACTCCTGGGAAAAGTTTGACATTATAGGAGCTTTACCGAATATGAAGATAAAATCAGGTTGTCTGGGGAGTGTCTCAATGCTGTCTGATTTGGTTAATTTGATACATCAGTATTAAAACTTTGCTTATTGTAGAATTACTTATTTATGCAGTGTTTTTACAGCAAATATTGTCATTTGTTTCATTGTGTAATGCTATACGTTTTTTTCTCATTTAACACAAAAGCTAAGGTTGGTTTTATATTCTCTTGCGATTTTTGAATAAAGAGCAAAAATTAATAATTAAATAAATGTTAATTAAACTACTTCAATTAAATTATGCTCGTATTTGAAAAAAAGTAGAATAAAATAAATGCAATAAATAGGTCATCAGTTTAATTGTTTGTTAACTCTAGTGAATGTCGTATAAAGTTATTACACATAATTGTTGAACTTTAAAATGGTCTGCAGTGAAAAAAATAAATAAAAATAAAATAATATAATAGTTCATCATTAGTTGTTTGTTACTTCTACTGAATGTAATTTAAATTTATTCCACATAATTATGTAGAATTAGAAGTCATTTTGCAAATAAAATAAAATCGGAACCTGTAATCAGCTTTAGTTGTTTGTTAATTTATTCAGATGACTCTAACGAATGTCAAACAAAACAAAACAAAACAAAACAAAACAAAACAAAAACAGGTCGTTGTTTGTTATCTCCAGTGAATGTCATTTAAAATTATTCCATATTATGTAGAATTTTAAAATGGTGAAAATAATAAAATAAAACAAAATGAAAAACAGAACATCTGATTTATTTTGACATCTAAAGTTATCCCTCTCAAACTGCTATAAAAGACTATAAAACTACAGATTCTATAAAATAAAAGATTGAATCGTTTAGTTGATTCTTGCCAACGCTCCCACAATGTAGAATGTCAGCAGTGCTGTGACATCACTGTCCCCCTAATTACCATGACAACTGGATGGATGAAAGATCCAATTTAAGAGGTCACAGGTCATCAGCTGTAGTTGTTTGTTATCTCCAGTGAATGTCATTTAAAATTATTCCATATTATGTAGAATTTTAAAATGGTGAAAATAATAAAATAAAACAAAATGAAAAACAGAACATCTGATTTATTTTGACATCTAAAGTTATCCCTCTCAAACTGCTATAAAAGACTATAAAACTACAGATTCTATAAAATAAAAGATTGAATCGTTTAGTTGATTCTTGCCAACGCTCCCACAATGTAGAATGTCAGCAGTGCTGTGACATCACTGTCCCCCTAATTACCATGACAACTGGATGGATGAAAGATCCAATTTAAGAGGTCAGTTATTAATGAATGCCAAAGCCACGATTAATAGTCCACTGACAACAGAACAGTCCCCCAAACTCTCCATTAAACATGACAGGACCCTGCAGGGCTCGGAGCAGCGGATCTAACACAGAAGCCAGAGACATCATGTCACGATGATGAGGGGGGTGATGAAGAGGGCCTAATCGCTCTGTTGTGGTAGAATCAAGAGAGCAGAACAACAGATAAGGCATAAAAACTGCAGCGGTCAGCACCCGGGGGAAGCAGCCATGAGAAAGAGACACAATAAATGAGACGTAGATTGAGAGGAGATCATTAGCTAACACTGGTCACAGAGATCACGCCATTTCATCCGCATCTTCATTTTTAATGATCCGTGCTCCAGATCTGGGGCAATCCCACAATTCCCAGCAGCCGGATCTAATGGGGATTTTTTCTGTTGGTCCATTGGTTAAAGCGGTTCAAAAGCATTCACTGGCACCCAGAATTTTTTTTGTAATGTTCTATTGTATTAAAAAATATATATAGTTGAAAACTATTATTATTATGTAAATATAGTAAGTAAAATGTGTGTGCGTGTGTGTATATATATATATATATATATACTTACTATATTTACACAATAAAAACACTGCATGTATAGCACTGCATATATATATATATATATATGACCCTCTCTGTGAAATCCAGTCTAAAGTCTCAAAATCTAATTATGAGATAACAAGCATCCAAGTTTGATTTCAACCATTAATTTTACTATGATTTCAATCTTTAACATTGTCTTACTCAGTCAATATTAAAGATATCAAGGTTACATTTTCATAGAATGTTCTTTACCTTATGAAGGATGATTTTATGTAGAAAACAGTAAATCACAAAAAAACT
>NW_015652416.1:803421-807295 GCF_001515625.1 Sinocyclocheilus rhinocerous
TATATATATATATATATATATATACAGTATATATATACACAGTATATATAAACATTTTAAATTACATAAAAAATCAAAATAAAACAAATGTTAACTTGAATAAAATATAAAAACTTAAACTTGTTTTATTTTAGCTAGCTTCCAAGGCAACATTTCTCATTTTCATCTAGTTTAACTTGATGTACTAAAAAATAAAATTGAAATGAAAATGAATAAATACTACACTGACGCATATAAAAAAATAAAAAAATAAATAAAAAAAAGATTCACAAAAACACAGCAAAATTACTAAAACTTTAACTAAAATTAACATGAAAGCAGAAACTATAAAAATAAAATCTAATTCAAAATATTAACAAAACCCAATGATACTAAAATAACACTGCTTTTAACTTATTTTGTTTTGTTTTATTATTTTATTTTATTCTATTTTATTTTTTAAAATTATTTTTATTCTTTTCATTCCGGGTTGTAGGTTAGGGGTTTTAAATTGTGAAAAATTCTGGTAGTTTTCTGTTAAAAGGTGCTCAAAATTATAAAAATTAAAAAGAAAAAAAAAGTGTCATCTGAAATCAAATGATCCAGTTTAGCCATTTTATGCAATTACTTTTGACTGGTTATTTTATTATTTATTTTAAATCTCTTTCTATTCTGTTCTTTTCGAGTTGTAGATTAAGTTTTGTTGAAATTGTGCAAATGATTTCTAATAACGTTCAGTTAAAAGGGACTGAAAGTTGTATATTAAAATGTTTTTTAATATATATATATATATATGTATATATAACTGGTAATATTGCTCCGAAAAATGACCAAAAGGATCATTTGATTTCAAATTACACTTTTATTTTTTGGACATTTTTAAAGAAATGACAGTTTAAATTGAATTAAGTCTCTAGATACTTTATGGGGCCACTAAAAGCATTAGTAATATAAACCAAAAAGCCTTATATAAGACAGAATAATAAAAGCTACAGTAAATCTGACTGATTCTTTAACTGCAGAATTTAATCTGCGATATGACGCAAATAGCATGTGACGTATGCATTTGTACTGATCCTAAATCAAACCCAAAACAAAAGTTCACAGGTTCGGTTAAGAAAGCTTCAATTATATATTGTTCCCGCTCTCAGACGACATTGTGACCATGGAGACGGAAATAGGAACTAGGAAACCCGAGAATGCAGAGGTGATCCTTCCCCAGGTGAGGAATCAGAGTACCTGAAGCAAAGCTCCTCTCAGTCTGGTCTGCACCTGTGGATGTGTCCGTCTCTGCTGTCTGTGTCTCCATCAGTATGAACCTGCCGCTGCTTCTGCTCTGTGTTCTCCTGGAGCTCCTCGTGTTGAGCTGTAAGTACAGATTTATACTTCAGTCCTACAAACTCCTTTCAGTGCATTAAGACAGTATAGCGGCATTGAGTGTTGTGGCTTGTGGAGCAGTCGTATACTGTACCTTGAGCAAAGCAATGATCTGTAAGTGAAGTTTTTACTGCAAAAAGACACTTAATCTTGCAACAACAAAAAAAAAGGTTTGGGTGACTTGCTATGAATTTTCATGTGAATAATAACATGACATTATTATAATAATTTACTTTTGGTTTTATAATGAAAATAATATTAATAATAATAACATCATTTTTTTTTTAAACAAAATAAATTGATGGCACATTGCAATGTTATAGATTCAATCTGTCAACCTACAGGAATAAAAAAAATTTAATACAAAAATAAAATAAAAAATGTTTTAAAATCTCAAGAGAAAAAGAAAAGAGAAAAAAATAACAAATTATAATAAAAAAAAAACCTCTTCTTTCTGTAACATAATATATATATATAATATTTTGCACATATTTAATAAAAAAGCTATATAAATTTTAGAAGTCTCCTCACGACTTTGAAAAGAAATGTGCTACAATTTGCCAAAATAACAAACTCTGCAATATTAAGTCAAAGATCTCAATATGAACTCATAGTTTCTCATCAGATTTGCTTCTCCTGAGAAAAAGACCCAAAGTCACCCAATACAAACTTTTTTTAGTGCTGTCAAATGATTAATCGTGATTAATCGCATCCAAAAAAAAGTTTTTCTTTACATAATATATGTGTGTGTACTGTGTATATTTATCATGTATATATAAATACACAAACATACAGAATATATTTTGAAAATATTTACATGCATTTACATGTATATATTTATATTTGTATAATTTATATTAAATATAAATATATTTAATATAGAAATATAACATATTTTTCTTAAATATATACATGCATGTGTGTGTATTTATATATACATAATAAATATACAAAGCACACATATTATGTAAAGAAAAACTTTTATTTTGGATACGATTAATCGTCTGACAGCACAAATTTTTTTATTTAGAATTTTACTGACACACTGATGTTTAAAAGACATGTACTGTAAAATAATAATGCCAAGTTTTCTAAGTTAAAATAAATAAATAAAGATTGCTATAGAAGACATTTTGGATCTGACTTTTAATACTGGGTAGTTTATTTTTTATTTTTGAAGTTTTGTCAGTGTTGTGATTTATTTAGTGCAGAAATGAAATATGAGGACAAACTAAAAGTTTATTTTCATTGATGGCTGTGCCCTTCATCCTGACAGCCTGCTCACTGAGCGAAATCCAAAGAAGCCCGAACAAATCGTTTTTCATTACCAACACGAAAAAAAGCCCTGCAAAGCAATTATAAATCTTAGAATGTGCAAAAAAATCTTAATCAATCCATCAGATGCTGGAATCTAACGTAAAATCGCGCTGAATAATAAACAACCACAACAAAGCCGTTTAAATCCCCAAATGCTGTAATTTAAATCCATAAACACTGATGTTCAGCACTGTTTACTGTTTTTCGCTACTTCACGACATAAACAGCAAACAATAGAAGTACATAACCTCTTCATGTACGGGGAATTCAACGCTTTGTGCCCTTTAACGTTTAGGATTTCGTCACGTTGAGAGCTTCATAAAGCAATCTGATAAAGGTCACACTGCTGCCAATCCTCGTGAGGTCTAAGGTCATTCAATCAAGGTTGCATAATAGATTCAAATCCAGCACGCACGTGTTTCACACGGGCAGAATGAAGGCCTGCTAATATTGTAACCTATATATACAGCTGCCTAATTGTTAAATGCCGATCAATATGCCCAAGGGCAACATATAGAGCAGGGATGACTTTCCAGTCACCAGTCAAATCAAACGCGAATCATCTGTTCGTGACGCACATGTTAGGAAATTATAGTCTTGTGTGGACAGATTTAGATGGGGGAAAAACCCATATTGTTTACGCCGCATTGTTCGGTATTGACTTACTGTAAAACAAATTTAGCAACCTTAAGTTACACTCTCTCCTTCCGAGACAAAGGTTTGGAGTCAGAGCGGCCTCCACGTGCGCGCATGTGAAAGGAACATCTAGAGACTGAAGATGCTGTCAGTGAATTCACGTGTCTGCTGGTTTGTTTCTCAGGTCAGGATGTGAGACAGGTCCGTATCGTGGGTGGATACGTCCCGGCGCCGTACTCCATCAGATACATCGTGTCCATTCAGAGCGCCACGGGCCAGCACTTCTGTGGCGGGACCTTGATTAACAAATACTGGATCCTGACCGCAGCACACTGCAATATAGGGTAAGATCAGCATTAGTCGACACAGTAACTGTTGTAATTGAGCATTTGTATACATATTGTATTTTAGATATTCAATATCAGGTTAGTCAGTGTGTGTTTTTCCATTTGGCGAGACTAACTCACCGAACAGATGTTGCGTTCATCTGAGGTGATTACCATAGCAACAGTTTGGCACTCATGCGTTCTATATATATATATATATATATATATATATATATATA
>NW_015652416.1:807408-821136 GCF_001515625.1 Sinocyclocheilus rhinocerous
TACGTATATGGAATAACCGTTTTATAAAAGCAATAAGCCCCGTGAAGCCGTGGTTTACAGTGAATTTATAACAGCTAAGGGGGTTTTAGGGGGGGAAGCCGTGGTTTACAGTGAATTTATAACAGCTAAGGGGCGTTATAAATTCACTGTAAACCACGGCTTCACGGGGCTTATTGCGTTTATAAAACGGTTATTCCATATATGTAGTAAGGTTTCACAAAATAAAACAGCAAATAAAGTGTAATGATATAAATAAAAACAGTATTCTTTCACCAAACAATGTAGTTCCTCAGAATCAGTTGTGGTTGCAACAAAGTGGTTGCCGAGCAACAGAAAAATGTAAACAAATGTGTATGTTTGTAGAGTAATTTACAACAGCTTCGAACGTGGCTCAGCCAATCAGAATCAAGGACCGGAACTATCCGTTTTATAAGTATTAATATTGGAAGGTACAATGGCAAAATATCATCCAAAAAAAACAACAACAACACCAAAAATGTAAAATAATATAACAAATGAAATGCAGTTTAAATATAGTTTGTACAGTAAATGTAATGATAAAGTAATAAATTAATGCTAAAATAACAATATAGTAATGACTCAAATTCATTAGTGATTATTGTAGTTTTTAATTTTTTGGGAACAAAAAAAATCTAAAATACCGGTACTTCACAAAAGTAATACTACACAAACTACACAAATAATAATAATAAAAATAGTTTACGTAACAATATGTGTGTGTGTGTGTGTGTGTATTAACAAATATGTACACACACACACACGCACACACACACATTTTTACATAATATATTATTGTTTTACAGCTGGTCTTCCAGTCTGATCATAGCTGGTTTAAGAGACTGGTTTAGAAGGGTTTTGACCACTTCTTCAGCTAGTCAGGCTGTTTTTAGCTACTCAGGCTAGGAGACCAGCTGATCAATCATCAAAAACCATCTGAACACCAGTTTGACCAGCTTAAACCAGCAAGCATTTTTTAAGTATTAAAAAACTGGCAGACAGGGTTGCCAGTGATTCACAGTAAAAATATGGTTCAGGCATTATGGGATGACATATTGGCACTTAAAGGCTGAATTTTATAACTCATAACTGTATATTTTAATTGATATAATGTTAATATACCGAGCTACTTGAGTTATCAAAATCTGGATAATACAGGTGGAAAAAAGAACAGAATAGAGTTCAACTACAGAAATAAATATCAGAAAGCATAGCACAAAACACACTAACGTACATTACTGATAACAAAAATAAGGAAAAGTAAAAATAATCATATGTGATTTCTGGAAATTTTGATAATGTATGATAATTCATGGTTTTTATTTCCAAAAACCATAAATGTGAAGATATATTACAGTGTATTTTAAAGCAGAAGTACAGTAAAATACAATAAAAGTTGAGTTTTTGAACTCAAGTTAAAAATCAGTCTTTATGAAAATCAGTGTTGGTTTGTGTCTTTAGGGCGGCAAACATGAGGATCGTGGCTGGAGATTTTTCTGTGGGACTATATGAGGGGACGGAGCAGTTCCGCAGGCCTCATGTTTTAATACCTCACCCGCAGTACAACAAAGCCACCAATAACGCAGACATCATGCTCATTAAGGTGTGGCAGTGGAATCAATGCTCCTGTGTTACACCGAACCGTCAGTAGCTGTGAATCATTGATTCCTTTCATGCATATACAGGTGCATCTCAATAAATTAGAATGTCGTGGAAATGAACACAACGATCCGGCATCAAGTCATATTACATGAAGTGATGGATGTGTCTCTCAGTGATCAGTGCTGCAACAATACTGCATGAATGTTTTACACCTTTAAAGTTTTAATTGTAAACTTAAAATTCTATACTTTTATATTAAATGTACTTTACTATATAATTTGATAACATTTCACAAAAAGGATTCATTTGTTAAAATGAGTTACCTACATTAGTGAACATGAACTAACCATAGAAAAAACTTCTGAAGCATTACTGAAGTTCACGGTAATTGACTAATACTATACTACAATTATGAAAATCAAAAGTTTTATCTGTTAATAATATTTATTGGACATGAGCTGTAGCATGAACAAACAGTTGTATTTTGATGAACTAAAACATTAACAAAGATTAATAAATAGTATGACAAATCTATTGCTCATTATTAGCTCATATTAGTTAATTGTTAACAAATGGGACTTTATAAAGCATAACAGTTTTAGTATAACAGTATAGCATAGATGTTTAAATTTTAGTATACATGTAAAAACATAATATAATATAATAGACCCTTTTAATCTTAAAATATGGGGAAACAAATCTATTTACTACATCAAAAACCATGCTAAGCTAAACAAAAATTGGATTGAAAAATAAACGTTTTGAAAATGAATAATAATAAATAAATGTTTGTGTGTGAATTTTTACACAAATTACAACTGTCCCACACTTCCATTTCCACCATAATAATGTTGTCCTCAGTAAAAGGATTATAAAACATGTTATGAATAAAAGAAAAGAAAAGTAAAATCAAGGCAAATATCACTTGTTGTGCATCATTTCCAATCAAGATGTCATTTTGTCAAATTATGCAAAAAGTGTCATTATTTGAGATGTGAACTGGTGAAAATGGTAGGGTTTCAGAAAAGTTGACTTTTAAATAAAAGAAACATGAACAGCATTTTATTGTATGCTTTATGTGCACCATTAATTTTTCCTTTCTCTCACCCGTTTAGCTGCAGTCTCCCATCTATGTGAACAGTTTTGTGTCTCTGGCGCCGCTGCCTCGGCAGGACGCTATGGTGGCCGTGGGTCGCGTGTGCACCGTGTCCGGCTGGGGCTTCACCACTCCAACGGGAGGAATCCCTGCAACCCTGCGCACGGTCAAGTTGCCCATCGTGTCCAGCACAGTGTGTAACGCCACGGACTCTTTTAATGGAAACATCACAGAGAATATGATCTGTGCAGGATACAGCGAAGGAGGAAAAGACGCATGTAAGGTGAGACAATCGATTAATGCTTCACAGGCACTTATCTTAATGTGAACGGCACAGGACAATGGACTGAACCTTTTCTGATGCTGCTGGAAATCTTCTATTTATGAATAAGTGGTAAAAACAAACATTTTGGAATAAAAAACTTCTTGGAATAAACTACTGGTAACTATTAGCACAATTTGAGTGATTTACTGGACTTTGTTGTCAGGAACATGGTCATCTTATATTCAGTCATTATTTGGATTTCACTGTTTTTGCCAACAACTTATAAATGTAATTGGTTGCACTGCTGACTGGGTCTAATTAAACTTAGAAATGTGTGGCCATTTACTTTAGTTATCAGATGCAAATTAATTAAAAAATAAAATAAAATAAAGAACTATCCAGTTATATAAGCATTTTCAAACCTAAGTGGAGCTCAACTCTTTAATTAACTAGCACTGTACTTGTCTTGTGAAATATAAAATAAATAAATGTGTGTGATAAATCTTATTCAGTCAGGTTAGAAATATCTGGTACTAATTAAAGACAAAATGAATGAATAAAAATGCACTACTGTTCAAAAGCTTGGAGTCTGTTTGATTTTTAACGTTGGCTCTTATGCTCACCAAGGCTGCATTTGTTTTGATAAAAAATACAGTAAAAACAGTAATATTGTGGAATAGTTTTACAATTTAAAAGAGCGTTTTTCTATTTAAATATATTTTAAAATGTAATTTATTTCTGTGATCAAAGCTGAATTTTCAGCATCATTACTCCAGTCTTCAGTGTCACATGATCCTTCAGAAATCTTTCTAATAAATATGCTGATTTCCTGCTCAAGAGACATTTCTGATTATTATCAATGTTGAAAACAGTTGTACTGCTGCTTCTTTAGCAGGAAGTTCAAAAGAACAGTATTTATTTGAAACCGAAATCTTTTGCGACATTATAAATATCTTTACACTCTCACTTTTGAGCAATTAAAAAAAGCTACATTTAGCTTACATATCTTTTGAACGGCAGTGCAAAAAAAAATCAATAAATAAAAACTAAAAATATATTTTGGCTGACATTGTAAATCTATATATTTCAACCCCTCGCCTTCAATCTGCTACGTAATGCTCAATTTTTAAGACCCAAGAAATTGTGAAAGCACATGTTCTGGTGTCGTTGTGAGTTTCTCCTTCTAGTTCTAGTTTGATCACTCTTCTCGCACACCACCTGACCTCCCTGTCCAAAATCATATTAATATATGATTGTCTTTTCTGCAGGGTGATTCTGGAGGGCCGCTGGTGTGTGAGGGCCGTGTCTATGGCATCGTCTCCTGGGGCAATGGCTGTGCTGATGCCCAGTACCCCGGCGTCTACACGTCCGTCTCGAGGTTTCGTCAATGGATCGATGGAACTATATTTGGCTTTTATGGAAGGTGCCTCAAGTATTAGACTGCAGTGTTACCCCAGCACTCCCCTAATCGAACTTGAAACGGCCTCGAAACATGCCAACATGAATACTGTTGCTACTTTCTTCTATTTGAAAAGTTAGGACTTTTGATGATTTCCAGACGAGTACAACGCTGTTCCTCAACAGCACATCTGTTCCTCAACAGCTGGTAGACCTTTTTTTAAACACAGTAGTTTGTGCAAACTGTTCCTTAAATGTGCCATATTGCTGCTTCCCTGCAATGTCAGTGAAAACTAACAATAGAAAGCTGAAGGAATATTTAAAAAACAACACAACAAATTACGAACGCTTTTATATGGAATGGTACATGTGGGAACGAAATATTCATAACATTAAAATGAATTTAATCAAACAGACTTTCATTTGGACTGTAACCAAACTGGTTACACACTTGAAATGAATAGTTTACTCAAAAATGAAATTGTCAAGTTACTCACCGTCATGGTTTGTCGACCTGTATAAAACTGCCTTTATGTCTTTCATCTGTGGAGCACAAAATGAATAATTTTGCAAAATGCACAAGCCAAGGTTGTGGACAAGAATATAGATAAAAATAAATAGATACATTTTATATATATATATATATATATATATGTAGTAAGATATTTAAAAGAATTCATAAATGAATACTTTTATTCAGCAAGGATGCATTCAGTTGGTCAAAAGTGACAGTAAACACATTTATAATCTTACAAATGATTTCTAATAAATGCTCTTCTTTTTATTCATCAAAGAATCCTGAAAAAAAGTATCATGGTTTCCAAAAAAATATTAAGCAGCACAACGGTTTTCATCAGTAATGATGCTGAAAATTCAGCTTTGCATCACAGGAATAAATTACATTTTAAAATATATTCAAACAGAAAGCAGTTACTTTAAATTGTAATAATATTTCACAATATTGCTGTTTTTACTGTATTTTTTGAGCAAATAAATGCAGCCGTAGCGAGCATTAGAGACTTTTTTTTTTTAACATAAAAAAAATGTTTGAACGTTAGTGTATATATACATAAGACAATTGTTTGACAATGCAAAAGTATTGAGCTATTAAATGTATGTCCTGCATAAAACATATTTTAAACCACCCTAAACTGGTTTGCTTGTCTTGAGTGGTTTTAGAGGGGTTTTGGGCACTAAAACCATCAATGTCTGATTTGAACTTTTTTTAAGTAGGATGTGGATCATGATTTAGTCTTAAACGAGTTTCATGTAAAAGAAATAATATTCGCATTTACAGTAATTTTTAAAAATAAATTCATACTGAAATATCTGATTTCTAATGTCAAATCTGAGCAGTTTGAGAAGTTGCTAAGAACTCTTCAGACACACATACGAGATGACTGTTTTTTTTTTTCTCAGGAAAGAAAAGGGAAGCAGAGGATTTAAACAAAAGTCTCAATTTAATCTCACTGCTGTCTAGTAGACACAATTGAGATATACAGGAGGGTCTCAATTGTGATTTTTTTTCTCTATCTGGTTTTAGGAGTCTAATGTTCAATCTGTTCCCTGTCGTCTGTCCTCTTGTGTTGATATTTACCTCTTGAATGGCTGCTTTTAGGTTATTCTTCTAAGCAGGTGTGAACTTGATTCCAGGAAGGAGTGGCTGAAATCTGGACAGATTAAACTACACCCGATAGGTCATCTGAGGCCATATCAGCACACCACAAATACTGCACGCCCTACTTTGACAATTCTCAAATGACAAAACTAGGGAGATGTCCTTCAGCTTAAGGGCGTGTTCTTCATCCAGTGATGGATATGAGGCTCCAGCATTACGGATTACATAAAGAGACGTCTCTATTGTGAGATCCATAGCTTGAACACGTCAGAGGGGACTTTGAAGACCTATCGCATGACATATTCGGCCATAGTCTCGTACAAGCAGCATCTCAAAGGGAAAACTGACATTTTTGTTGTGCAGATTTTCACATTGTAGGATTTAGCACAGACCAACAATAGTCTCATGATTGCAGCTCTCTGGGGAACCTGGCTTTGTTGTCAAATAGACAAAACATGACATGTAACATTGAGCTGCGTCTGAAATTAGACCAGCCTTATCGGTTTTTCCCTGACTGGTCTAGTTTGAGACTAAATTTATGAAGTACACCTCATGACTGTAGTGTAGTTCAAAATCAATACAGCCCAAAACACATCAAGAAAAAATATTCACAAAATAAGCTTGTTAGGTTTTAAATAATTAAAAAGAGGGATAAGACAGACAGATAGACAGATGAAAGATAGACAGACAGACAGACAGACATATAGACAGATGATAGATAGACAGACAGACAGAAAGACAGACAGATGTATAGACAGATGCTAGATAGATAGACAGACAGATGATAGATAGACAGACAGACAGACAGATAGAAGATAAACAGACAGACAGATGATAGATAGACAGACAGATGATAGATAGACAGACAGACAGATGATAGATAGATAGACAGACAGACAGACAGACGGACAGACAGATAGATAGATGGAACAATAGATAGATAGAACAAATAAAACAACAGATAGATAGACAGACAGACAGATAGACAGGTTTTGTATTTATCTAGGATTTATGGCTAGATGATAAGAGGATAGATCACACAAACAACAGACAGACAGACAGACAGACAGATAGATAGATAGATAGATAGATAGATAGATAGATAGATAGATAGGTTTTGTATTTATCTATGAGGATTTATGAATCCAACCCACAAGAGGGCGTTTAATCCACATCCATTAGAATAAACTAATATGGGATCTCCTGTTTTATAAAATTCCATACAGAATTTATTTTCTGCCATGGGTTGGCCAGCTGCCCACTGGCTGATGGGAGAGCCGGTCCGCTCTGCTCTGCTGGACAGGACAAAACACTCTGACACAAGCTCAGCGTGACATCACAAGCAGCCTCTTCCTGACTGATGCAGCGCTTCATTCAGAGCTCTGAAAATCATTAAACGTGCTATGGCATAATTTATGCTCTGTTGTTTGTGTGATGCAGACATTTACTGAGAAATCAATGGCAAAGCTAACAGTTAACTTTTTTTGCAACATAGTTTGCAAACAGAAATATCCCACATTTGACTTTTGAAACGTGACTGTGGCTCTAGGAGACACTTAGGACCTTGAATGCAGCTTCATTCGGCTTCACTCTAACATACTAGCACGTGGATTACGTTTTGTTCCACTCTTTCAAATACTTGAATTGCCACTAGGGTGAATTTGACCCGGACTTTGCAACACACACACAATACAGCCTTCCTAGGAAATGGAAACAGTAGGTTAACTTTAAAACCCACTGGCATTAGTGGAGCTATTGTGATTTATGGTGCATGCTCTCAAATGCACTCTCAAAGAGAGGATGGGTCAAGACGAGTGGCCTAAATAACTGTTTTTTGTTGGTTTTGTTTTTGGCATTGCTTGAAACTCCCACATCTATGCCACATAAGAGCTCCTCATACACTGCAAAAAAAGAAGTGTGCTTAATTGTGTTGAATTTTAGAGTACTTAAAATCTTAAAAGTATGTTTTTTTAATATAATTCCCTATAATATAATTTTAATGAAATTAAAGGCCACTTAAGTGTACTTAAAGTGCACTTAAGTGTTAAGTGCTTTAAGTGTTTTAAAAAGTGCACTTTAATAATGTCAAATTAAAATAATTACATTTCAAATTAAAGTACATTTTAAATCATTGTTTTAATTATTTGTTTGTCATGCTAAAAGTACACTTATTTTTTAATGTTACATTTTCAGTACTTGATTATAATGTAACTGTTTTATGCAATATTACATTAGTTAAATAAAAGGTAATATATTTGAAATGCACAAAATTGCAACTTTATAAAATGTGCATTTACAAATATATTTAAATATGAAATGCAAGTTATATCAATTAGTTTAAAGTACATGAATGCTTGTCGCAACATTTTGCAGCACACTTGAACCATATTGCAAAGACAATAGAATTATAAATTACATGAATATAAATTATATAGTATAGTACTTAATTCCTACTATATAATTTAGGCTCCAAAAACATTACTTCTGTCAGGACCACTATCGTCAAAGATGATTGACAATTAGCATATAGTTTGGATTGACGGTATGGTTCTGTTCTGGGCAAGAACTCCCTGCGCATCCATGCAGCCTAGCATGGATGAGAGCAGGGAGAGCAGCGATAACCCCCCCAGGGTAAACAGAACAGAACCAACAAATGCATTGCAGATATCGTTAAAGTTCAATAATGTTATGTACACATTTTAGAATTAGTCTGATTCAAAGGAGAACCAGAAGGCTGAATCCCGACTGACAGAGGAGGAGCCACTATCGTCAAAGATGATTGACAATTAGCATACAGTTTGGATTGGTGGTATGGTTCTGTTCTGGGCAAGAACTCCCCGCGCATCCTTGCAGCCTAGCATGGATGAGAGCAGGGAGAGCAGCTATAACCCCCATCCAGGGTAAACATAACAGAACCAACATAAATGTATTGCAGATATCGTTAAAGTTCAATAATTTAATGTACACATTTTAGAATTAGTCTGATTCAAAGGAGAATCCGAAGGCTGAATCCTGACTGACAGAGGAGGAGCTGGGGATGGAGGAGGGTAATTAGCTATTGAGCAATGCGAAAACTGCTGATAATACTGAGGGACCTTTTATATGAATGCTTAGATAGGTGTCGTATTCCCATAGGTTGATGGGGATCAGCTGAGAGTCAGCTGATGCGAGCTTGACTAACGTGACTGCCAGAACTAATGCTACGCTAGATATTCTGTTTGCACTTAAGTGTATCTCAAGGATATTAAGAGATAATTCACTCAAAATGGATGGATTTTTTTGTTACAAACATGCAGCTTTTCACTTCAAAAGACATTAATTGATGGACTGGAGTTGTGTGGATTGCTTGTCGATTACTGTGATGTTTTTATCAGCTGTTTGGACTCTTATTCTGACGGCACCCATTCACTGCAGAGCAAGTGATGTAATGCTACTGTAATTTCTCCAGATCTGTTCCCGTGAAGAAACAAACCCATACAGTTTGGATGGCCTGAGGGTGTCACTTTTTATTTTTGGGTGAACTATTCCTGAAAGTCTGTGGTTTTATAAGGAAATATAACTATATTTGAGTAGGAGAGAAGGGCTTCCTACTAAATTTCATAGCAGGTAAATGCAACACTCACAATCTGCAGTGGCTAATGAGTCCCATCAGTCAAAGCTGAGTAAAACAAAGCCTTTGCTCCCAATGAATGATGCAATGATTGCTCTAACAGCTTCAGATGTACCCAGCCACTTAGTGTTAGGAACACACATTTGAACATGACGGCATCTATTTTTCACCTTCAGCATACAGAGAAGCTCAATTGAGATGAATAGCACTACTGCACAGTCCTGGCACATTTAACAAATTTAAACCTTTTCAAATAAAAGTGTTGCACTATATAAATATACTGTAACTTTCAAAAAACTTTCCTCTCCAGTCCAGTTCAAGAACATGGCTCGTTCAAACTATTCACGCTTGAAATAGCAGCTAAATTGACGGCAGTTGTTGAGAGCCCGCAGATATAGTCCAACATACAGTATATTAAAAAATGCACAGACGGAATACAAGAACATGTCGTCTGTAAACAGCCTCTACAGACAGACAGATGGAAACTCAATTCTGAAATGGATTATTTAAAAAAAATCATTATATGGACTTAAATCAGCATATCATGCATTTAACAAACTTGAATGGATTAACAGCTCTGGTATAAGCTAAATTATTACTTTTTTAAGGTATATGCATTTACATAGAGAGAGCGAGAGACTTTTTTTTTTTTTTCACTACAGTGAAATATCAGTGAGTGGGCGAAATAAAACAACGGTGACCTGCTTTTGCCATCTCTCTTTAAAGACTTCTAAATGCACTTATGTATCTGTCCTCAAGACTTCATCGCAGACGAAGATGAATAACAATCACCGTCTCGACCTTTTGTTATGAAACACTGAAAATACTGTAGGACGTGAGTCAGGGGGCAGAATGGAGAATGTTAATTATGAGCCATTAAGTCTTCCACCAGACCACTTCAGCAGTGCATTGCAATGAAACGTTATTTATTTCCAACTGATGTCCCATTTTCTCCGTTCACCCACTCAGTTCCTGTCTCGTCTTTATGGGGAGGGGGCCAAGCTGACATATCTGTGCAAGTCTCTGAGGAACTGTAGAAACTAGAGCACTTTAATCAAAACTCCTAACATAGTAATGCTGTCAAAGGAAACAAGGCTCTTTTCTTTCTGACAGGACTTGAAGAAAAAGAAAGGATGCTGCCCAACTTCAGTATGCTTAAATGCACAGTAATTATTTTGAAATTAATTAGAATTTACTAATATTATAGATGCATCATGTAAATGCACTGCTATTAGATGATTAAACCAATATTTTGAAATCTGCATATACATGAATTAATTTAACTGCAGCTGGTAGATAAATAAATATATGAAAGCAGATAAATAAATAAACATATGAAACCCAAAGCTCTTCTGCAGTTTTAGCTGCTGTACAAAAATGCAGGAGATATTTATTTCCAATTTTATAGCTTCATTACAGTGCAGAGCTGAAATAACCATGTCTTCTGTATTTCACCAGAATCCATAAAGGTGCTGTGGCAACCAGTATTTTCTGTTTGCTGCCATCAATGTTCATTTTTCACTGCAGTTATTGCTGAGCCAATCTGCTTTGGGCCATTATATGATTGGACAGGCCCATACACTTAGCAAAAATGGGTAAATTGTTTCAAAAGGTCCCAGTCAGCATTTTCTGGCAATTTGCTGTCAGAAATGAAACAATACGCATCTAATACATCCAATATAACAGCAGCTTGAATCTAAAGGTGTCATAGATGCTGAGTTTCACCCTCAAAGTCTGTGCTTGAAAATGAGTCATTTTAGAAACGGTAAAGCAGACATGGCACCTCAGAGCTTCGGTGGGAAAACTAGCAGATGGAGAAGAAACAACGCACAAGAGAAGAAAGCTATTGTATAACACGACTGGTTTCCCGTTATTTAAAGCCCATTTCTGCCCAGCTACAGGAGACACATGATGTAAAATTTGTTTCTTCATCACAATAGGTTTGAAGAAGTTTTGTGATTACATGCTCACCAATGGATCCTCTGCAGTGAATGGGTGCCGTCAGAATGAGAATCCAAACAGCTGATAAAAACATCACAATAATCCACATTGAAGTAATCCACACCACTCTGGTGCACCAATTAATGTCTTGTGAAGGTCTTGAAAATTTTTTTTTGTAAGAAACAAATTCATCATTAAGGCATTTTAACTTTAAACCATCGGTTTTGGCCAAAATACAAGCCTATAATCCATGATAATGCTTCCTTCAGTGGAAAAGTTCCTTCCCTGTTGTCCTCTCGCATCAAAATCCACCAGCATTTTAGTTTAGAACTGTTTTCACTTGTAAACGGTGCTTGATCTGTGCATATTTCTCTCCTAAATCAGACAAAATGACTTCTTCACTGGAGAAAGCAATATTATAGTTAGAGGACTGAATATTATGGCTAGAAGTGTTTGTTACAAACATTTTTCACTTCACATGATGTTAAGTGATGGACTGGAGTGGTGTGTATTATTGTGATGTTTTTATCAGCTGTTTGGACTCTCATTCTGACGGCACCCATTCACTGCAGAGCATCCATTGGTGAGCAAGTGATGTCATGCTACATTTATCCAAATCTGTTCCAAGAAAATTCAACTAGACATCTTGAATGGCCTGAGGATTACCTATTTCGTTAACTAAACACAAAAGCAAAAGGTTTTGAAAAGTGAAAAATAGTTATGATTGCCTCAACAAGCACAGGTCGTGATAGTTTTTGATGTTTTTTGCTTGCAGAAAGTTTACATGGTTAAAGAACATCACAAACTTTTATACTCAAGCTCAGTTTCAAGGTCAGGCATGATTGTCCACCAGGTGAGCATTTCCTAGTGTTATAATGGAAGCGAACAGATCTATTCCCCTCAGTGGCCACTTACCAGACAGAAAAGCCAAGTGCTCTGGAATCAGAGGTGAAATGCATTTTGTCCGTATGCTGCAGCACGTCGGCCCACGGTCGTCCTCAGTCATACGTGTGCATTGATGAGGCAGACGAGAGAGACGGCCAGATCGATATCGTCGAAGAGTGATGGAATGCTGCCGGACACGGGGCTGATGGGAATCAGGAGGTTATTGTCAGAGTCGTTCCTAAAACAAGGAAGAAATGATCTGTAAGCCTGAGGGAGTCTCTGGGGCAGCAGTGCACTGGCTCTCTCTCTGATGGGTCTCTGACACTCCAGTATTAGCTGAGAATCTGTAATATAGAGTGAGTAATGAGAGCTCCTCTATAGGAAAGAAAAATCACTCTCTTTAAAAATGTTTCTTCTAGATGGCAAACAGGGGCCTTGCATAAGTTTATCCTGAAAAAAAAAACAAAAAACACCCCAGTAATCTCTCATGTGTCTCTCAGTCCCCATCTATAAGAATACGAGTTTTGGCATCTCATTCACATGTAAACAGGATTTTAGATAACTAAAAACTGATCTTTTTCAAAAAGCCTATTCTTCAAAAAGTCTGTGTTCTGTCATTTTTTAGGTTGATTTTATAACAATTTTTACATTGCAATAAGTTGCAAAAATTGGGTTATGAGTGTTTTTGCATTGTCGTCTAAAATGCTGTTGGTGTGGACAGATGTTTCGTTTTAAAGTGAAGTGAAAACTGTTATTTTTATTTATTTATTATTTTTTAGAAATATCTGTACAGATGTGGACAAAGCCTCATAAAAGTTTCAGAAAATATATTGTATCTCAAAATACAAAGTCTCCAATCAAAAGTTAGAGATTTTAACATGAACTTAAATATTTCTCATCAACTACAGTCAAAATCAAATAATCTGAGCTAGCCACATTTATTTTTTTTAGCTTTTGTTACGTCCCTTTTGTTCTACTTCTGTGTTTTCTTTTGTTTGGGAAGTGTTTGTGTGTGTTTTCTCTCCAGGAAGAAGCTGATTGGTTCCTGCAGTCTAATTGGTGCCACGCCCTGCCTGATCAGCTGACTCCTTGCTGCCTATAAGAGACTCCGTCATCACTTCCTGCTTGAGCTTTTGTGCTCTTGTTGTGTTTGCTCTGCCTTGACTCTGCTAGTTAGTTACATGTGTTCGTAAGACTGAGAATTTCTGTGTGTGTTCAATCGAGTGTTCGCTGGTGAGAGATTGTTTGTTAGTTGTTAGTTTGCTTTGCCCATTTATTCTTACTACTGACTTCCG
>NW_015652416.1:822641-858989 GCF_001515625.1 Sinocyclocheilus rhinocerous
AATTTAGAGGTTTGTATATTAGTTGTTTTCTGTTTGTTATTTTGGCCTTGTCGGCTCCTGAAGTTAAAATTCCCCCTCTTGTACTGTAAAATCATTGTTTAATTAAAATACTGTTCATTCGTTTTCCAAAACTCATCCGTGTCCTCGTACTCCTTCATGTTGCGCCTTCACCCTAGACGGGGCGTAACACTTTAGAGCTTACATTCTGGCAAAGTGTGAACGTTTAAGGAGCTGTTTACACAAAACCATTTTCAACTAAAAACTGTGTTTTGGCTCTTCATTGACCTGAAAACAAACCTTTAAAAACAGGTTTAAAAAATGCAATTTATATTCTCTGTGTAAACTACAAAAAACTGAATTTGTGCGTGTAGTGTTTCTTTACAAAGTAGGCTAACATTGCCAACTACTGGCCTGGCATGTATAATACAGCATTTTAGTGCTTTTCATGGATCCGTGTGAATGGGGATCGTTTTGACAATGTTGTCATCTGTATGTATTCAAAAACGCAAAGGAAGAACTTTTCCGTTTTTAGTACATCGTTGTCATGTAAACATACCCTAAGTAGCTGGAGATCTGCACAACCTCCAGTTAACCACACCCTCTGTCCCTCTAAGCCAATCAGATGCATCTACTCATTACTGTGAGCAGCTGGATTGGAAGGAGGTTATAAATCCCAGTGATCTGGTTTGTGCAGCAGAAAAAAAAAATGCTGCTGAAGTAGCTGCTCCACACATTTGTCTCTTAATCTCTTACCTAGATCTCTTTTTTCTTCCTGTGGTAAAAGTAGTCATATAATTTCACCCCTTGTGTCTGTCTATTTTGTTTGAATCTATTCCGAGTGTTGAATACATTTATATTTCATTCTGGCTATACCAAACATGGGCAAACTAAGAAATTGAAAGCTCATTGAAAATGAGTACACAACTATTTCAAGGCTTCAAAGATACAAGAACCAGTTGAGATTTAACACAGAATTAAACCCCATATGTGGCAAAAACTTTTCTGCATACTTCAAAGGCGTTTTAGGACTAAGAGCAAACAAAGCTGATACTCAAATGAGCCATAACTAAGAACTCCATTAAGTCTCCTGAGCTAAATGACTGCTCAGAAGGGCCCTTGAAAGCCTGTTAGACAGTCTTGACAATGTGGCATCCCATAATGATTAATTGAGGGCGTCAACAAACACTGATGAATAAAAGATTCAATGACCCTTTTGAACACTGATACATCTATAATCCTTGAAAGCAGTCCATTCAGTTGATTAGCGGAGATGTGTGCCAGTTGTTTAAGATGGGTTTAGATTCTTAGTTATGCTTATACGGTCAATGACAGATTTAATGTGATTTTTTTAATTAGCTAAAAGTGACACTATGACTGTCTGAATGGAGTTTGTGTTTGTTTTGTTGATTCACACTGATGCCACTGCATATACGTATACATTAATTTCATCTTTCTGTTCTTAGTTCCAGAGTTTGGAAACATGAAAAAACTAAGTATTAGTATCACATATCAAATCAAGTATTAGAATTTTCTTGTAAAAATTTACTCTAATAGTTAAATGTTAAACAAACAGTAAATGTTAACAACTTTACATAAAGACAGGAGGAAGTGAAACTCCTAGTGGATGTGTTTGCAGGGACAAACTTCGTGACAGTTTGGTGTGTGAGATCGTCTGTGACAGACTTTAATTAACAGCCAGTTTCCTCCATTCGGCACCTCTAACACTCTGTTCTCTGTGTTTGACAAAAAGATAAAACCTGTGTGTGGGAATAGGGCTGATTTCCATAAACTGAGGTTTTTAAAATGACAGAGTGCTGCAATTTAGACACACCAATTTACTTGTCACATCCCTCCTGTAACACCCACTACTACGGATCATTTTCCATTCTTGCATCTAGCGCAGCTGGAGAGTCATTTTCATATGCCGACATGATAGATGTAACAATAATTTGACTGCTTCATCACTGCATGCAAAAGAGACAAATTCCTTTAAGAAACAGCAAAACATTGCATTTTTGTTATCACTTACTCACCCTAATTTTTTTCAGATTACATATTTTCCTCCTGCTCTTTTTCATACAATGAAAGTGGATGCTGATTTATGCTGTCAAGCCTGAAGGAAAATGCCTAGCGTCACGTGTTCATGAGGATTAGGCTGATCATCCCATATAGAAAACATCACAAGTAAAATTAATCCTGTTTATAAAGATAAACATGGGTTTATTATAGCCCACTTACAATTTACATTTCAGAGATCATTACAAATAAATTATTAAATGCTAAAACTGAATAAATTTAAATGAACAAACTTGGCGTTGCATTTGAAACCATGTGAAAACAGAGGGTGCTGCAGCCCCCTCAGCACCCCTACTTCCCGCGTCCCTGTCTGCAGGTGCAGCACTCAGCACCCCTGACCTAAAAAGTGCAGTAAATCTGTTTGAATACAGATCGTAGGTGCTTGGCAAAAGCTTAGATGCTCTACAGAAGCTATTAGGTCTCTTTGCTGTTATTTCCAATCAGGCCTTGAAAATCGGACATTCAGCATCTATGTCCACCAGAAAAATACGACCACAAACATCCTGCTGAACAAAAAGTGGTCAGCACACCTTTGAATCATCTCCGCTCAGCCAATGACAAGTTGATTTACGCTGTTCCCTGGCAACGGAACCTGCGTTGCTCACGGTCTTTCATTTTCTAATCTGGAAGCTGTCGGAAGGTCTCAGCATGGCTGTTTTAATGCCAGACGAAAACAAGCCCCAAGGAACTCGGCAAGTACAGAGTCTGAGAGGGAAAGGAGAAAAGAAACTGTGTGAAAAGAAACGGTGAACTAAAAATACTGGGTAATGTGCTTGACTCATTAAAGATTGAAACGATTCTTGTAGCCTAAGGACTGTGTTAAAATATAGATGAAAGCATGGATACCATATGGACAACAATGTTAGCTAGTTGAGATGGTGGTTAGATGTGAAATATCAGAAACTTAGACAAACTAAGACATTTGCTAGAATCACAGACTGCAAACATCATTATGTATTCAGTTTATTTGTAAAAACCTTAAAGATGCGGAGTGCGTAGAATTTAGCAAAGTTAATGTCAATCTATCTATCTATCTATCTATCTATCTATCTATATATTTAATGTTTTTAAAAGAAGTCTCTTATGCTCACAAAGGCTGCATTTATTTGATCAAAAATACAGTAAGAACTCCAATATTCTAAAATATCATTACAAGTTAAAAGAACTGTTTTCTATTTAATATATTTATTCAAATCAATGTTGTTATGTTATGTTTTTGATTTTTTTTTAATAACATGCAACAATGATAAATCATTCAAAATGAGACTAGAACTGTGCATTAAGAGAGTAAATAGGATCAATATTGCAATACTAAATTCAATACTACAGTACATTGATTTCAACAAGTAACAGAATTAATTTCTTTAAACTCTTTGGCTTTTTATTCTAAATTTAGAACCAACAAAACTGCAATATGTTACATTTCACTCACAAAAGAAATGACATTCTTCAGTCTAGCACACCCTGAATCAGAATCAGTCCGTTTCTACTAACAGAAACTATACGTATAGTTTCCCCTCTTAGAGTGTCCCAATACTGCTTAGTATTCCCAATATAGCACCTCCTCCACATAAACAGAGATTATTTATATGAGGGATTCTTCAATCTTAGAGGCGATCGCTCTGATTGTGTCAAGCTGAGAGATAAAATGGGATGCTCTCTGTTGCTGAATCAATGAACTTAAAGGAATAGCTCATCATTTACCAAACTTCATGTCGTCCCAGACCGGTATGACTTTCTTCTGTGGAAATTTTCAAGAAAATATACTGGGTTTTTTTTTCATTCAGTCACAATGAAAAGATTAAAGCTTTCACAAACACACACAAAAGCATCATGAAAGTCATCTATACAACTCATACACTATATATACGTTATCTGAAGCCATGCGATAGCTTTGTGTAAGGAATAGACCAATGCTAGAACGGCCAAACAATGCTTTGTTCCTTTTTGCTTGGGCTGCAGGAAAATGTGACTTATTTTATTTTCTATCTATGTGTTGATCCCTCTCTTCTCTCACCTTCAGTCCATTCATCGTGTGGGCTGAACAGCTCTATCATGTGGCCTATATTACAGGTTTGCACAATGGAAAATTGTCTCTGCGCAGATAACGTAACAAAGCCCGATCCTGCTCCTTTTCTCCATTGTAATTACAGTTTATAAGTACATAAATGCTGTCGACCCAGAAAGTCAATTCCAAAGGCATCTCAAGAACCAAAGGGTTTATTTTGGCACAAAAGTTTAACTTGGCCAACAATCAGGAATCAACACTCAATACTTCCCTCCATAAGAGGCTTTTTATTGACAGCCTGATTTTCTGCTCCATTTCAGACAACCAAGATTTGAGCGCATTTCATACTAAACAGAAACGCAGTTCGATGCTGAACTTTCTAGGTTGCTTTGTAAACAATGTAATGCAACAAACTGTAATAGCAGACATTTTACAGGCCAGACTACTTAAAGATCTGCGGTCTCTGTTTGCTCCTACTTAAGCAGAGCTCGCATACACATTTTCCACACGGTGCCAGACAGGGAGATGTGGGCCGACACTGTTCCTCTGAGTATGTCTGAGAATTATATGCATGGATAGATGCACCTACAGCAGTCATGCTTTAAATGAGATTTACACTATTTATGAGTGTAATGAGCATGCTGCAGGGCAGAATAATTAATAGCATCTATGTGAATTTCCAGATCAGAGGGTATCCATATTTTTGCACACTTTTAGAAACTGATTACAGTCTATCTGAGGTTGTGTAAGCCTCGCTTAACAGGGAATTCTTTATCTGGAACTTGCTATGTAATTGGAAATTGGTTTCTTCTTGAAACCTCACTTCTCAAGCTTGTATTTAGCATTTAGTGACAGTAGATTACAGAACATTTGCTATAGTAATTTGCAGTGCAAAAACGTTTATCAAGGAGGAAAAGCTATCCATTAACTCTTCTATCTCCATCATAGTTGCTAAGATGTGACCCCTATCAAGTGCACAGTTTAACCATTTTTGCTCATGCAGGCAGGCTGTTTTGAGCCATCGCAAGTCTATTTCATCCTTCAAACTAAATAATCAGACCTGGTAAAATATCTACTTTAATGCAATTAAAGGGGTCATGAACTGAGAAATCAAAATTCCTTTGATCTTTTGATATGTAAGAGGTCATTATGATATGAAAACATTCTGTGTTTCAGAACTCAAAACTTTCTCAGTCTAAAATCAGCTTATATTGAAGCCAGTCTGCCAGAATTAAGCACCAGATTGTGTCAGTAAGAACTTGGTCCTATGCTCACTTCATTTTTTACCATGGATTCATTTACAAACAAGGCACAATTCAAAGCAGTATTTTCAGAAAGACTGAAACTAAAAGACGATGCTGTGCAGACTATATTGGATACGATGTCGTACCACACAAGTGTGAGTAACTATTTTTATTATGTTATCACTATTGCTTTGTCTGTTATTACAGATCGTTTGATATGTACTGAGTATTTATGCATTTTTAACCTAAAACACAGCAGCCTCCATCTGTGAAGGACGCAGGCTGTCAAACATCCACGACTATTAGCCAATCATAGCAGCGGGTGTTTACTTCCGAGTCTACAATCCGTCAGGCCTATTCAAACAGAGCGTTCAGATGAGGGGGGTCAAAACAGGACAGAAAATAGCCTATTACTTCTAAATTAAGATTTTTTTTTAGTTAAAAGTCTTGATAACATAATACGTGGACCTCAGAGAACTGTACAATTTAATAAAAAAGGCAGTTCAATACTGTATGTTAATTAGAAAGTTCTGTTATGAAACTCTAGATGGCGCAGACTGATAGGTTCTAACTCAATCTGATATAATGACATCATTACTCACATGGCGCAGCTGATTGGTTTCTTTCAGCAGCCAATGAGCTTGCTGCTCAACATTCAAATACTTGGCTTGTGCTTGCTGTAGCAGTTGCAGCGCGCTTCAGAAACCCTCCACCTTCCCCAGCTCCACCTGTATAGACCTGCTACGAGGCAATTTCATGTATGCTATGCCTGGAAGCAGATCTATTCCAACAAGACCAAGCACATTAAAATTGTCATGTATATGCTAAAATCTCGGAGAGTCGTCATGATAGAAATGTTAAACATTCAGTGAATGTTTTCTAATTGTCTAGGAAGCACACGGTGAGCTGTATTAGCAACACTTCAAAGTTTGAAAATACAACTTCCAATGGATCTTTATTACTTTTGTGGTAATAAAAAAATAAAAGTGCTGTCCTTTGTTTTGTCCTGCTTTCCTGTGCAAATGTCTAAAGATTTTTAAAGGGGTCATATGATGCGATTTCAAGTTTTCCTTTCTCTTTGGAGCTGTCACAGTGTCTGGTTGTGGTGCCCTGGACTGGCCACTTGAGGCCAGATCCAGTCCGGGAGCACACAGAGTCCGCTCCAGTCTGGGAGCTCACAGAGTCCGCTCCAGTCCGGGAGCTCACAGAGCCCAGTCCAGATCCAGTCCGGGAGCTCACAGAGCCCAGTCCAGATTCCGCTCCAGTCCGGGAGCTCACAGAGCTCCTGGTTGCCCGCCTGGGTTCTGGTGTGGCAGGAGCCTCACTTGCTCATTCCTCGAGCTCCCTCCTGGCTATCTGCTGGGGTCCCTGTATGGTTGGGGCCCTGCTGGTTCGTCCTGCCGGCCCCGCCTTGGCCTTCCACCCTCGCCTCGTTTAAACATGCCCCCACATGTCTAGGTCACGATGTGGGAAGATTTCATATTTAAAGAATTTGCCACTGACTATTCAAATGTGAGTTTTGAGCAGTGTAGAGTAGCGCATGTTGTTTGTCATTTCTCTACACCGGGACAAAGCATCACAGTATGGTAAGGGGCGTAACATTTCTGTCACACGCTTGAGGAATTCGGCCAATCACAACGCACTGGATAGCTGGCCAATCAGAGCACACCTCGCTTTTCAGACCCATGAGCTTTGTAAAAATCAACGCGTTTCAGAAAGGCGGGGCATAGAGGAGAAACAATAATGAACAGTATGTGGAAAATAATGTTTTTTGAACCTTAAACCGCATAAACACATTTCATTACACCAAATACACAAAATAATGTTCTTTTTAGCAACATCATATGACCCCTTTAAATAAAAAATGCATTTACCTGAGAAGAAAAATGACAAAATTAAATGACATGTCTTTTTTTTTCTGAAAAATGATCACAGTGAAGGGAGTTTATGATTACATCAAGAACAATATCTTCTAATGAGCTCAGAAAAATGAATTTACTTCACTTTCATACCCTAATTGACAGATGTTTGTTCTTATTTCAAGCTTAAATTCACTTAATTTTGTTCAATTTACAAAAAAAAAAATCACTTTCCATCTCAAGTAAATATATCTTGATATAAGGATGTTTAGATATTAGAACTTGAAAACAAGACAAAAATACTGGTGAAGTGTATGCAACCTTTAATGCCATGACTGTATGAATTTAAGACATTCGGTTCAGTTTAAGGACTTTGAGGCCTTAATTTGGGTATGGGTAAATTAAGACTTTTTTAAGACCCGCAATGTTTCACCATTCTGAAACACTGCTCACTGTACACTGAAATATTATTTCTAATGTTCAAATATACATTCTTACCTTTAGGCCGCAGTCGCCCAAAGATAATCATTTAACTCCATTGCACGGCTCTTCAGCACCCACTGAATTGAGTTTATCTCCAGAGGCCATATGAATGGGCGTAACTCCCAGCTGCTGGCGTGGGTCTGGATTCAGACGTACAGTCTGTGCCTTCATTCTCATGCTGCCAAGCCATTTGGGACGGACGTGTTTGTTCATGGAATACAAAGTGTCCTTTTGAATAATGAAGTCCAAAAGTTAGCAAATCTGGAGTGACAATGTGGCATCATTTGACACATTACCAACTCACCAGAACAGAGCTGTTGAAAGTCAACATGAAATGAAAACTGACCTGATTTTCTTTCTTAATACATTATACATGATTTATCAGTGCAAAATATTCCAATATTGTCTAATATCAAATAATATCTCATATCAAAATATGAACTTACTCCACCTTACGAACACTGTATTAAAATGATTTCACTGTATTAAAATGTACTCAAACCTCAGGTCATCCAAGATTTCTTCATCTGAACAGATTTGGAGAAATTTAGCATTATGTCACTTGCTCAACAATGGATCTTCTGCAGTGAATGGGTGCCGTCAGAATGAGAGATCACAATAATCCACACCACTCCATTACTCCAGTCCATCAATTAACATCTTGTCAAATAAATTTACTGAGACTTTTAATCACAAGGAATATTATGATTTGAAAAAATCCATACAATACATACTTTAGTTCAAATCTTTCTAAACAAACTTTCAAAACTGCTTTCCTAATGCTTTTTGTCTGTCCCTGTTTATTGTTTGGCCCTGTCAGAGCAGTTTCTTCACGCTGTGAGCAGACTTGTCATTGGCTTATGAGGATGATATTATTTGGAGCGCTCAGAGATTAGCCTGCTTGTGTGTTTGTATGATGAAGTGGCCAGACCGAGGCGCACTCAAAGCCCAGAGGCAGACGTGACTGGCACGAGGATTTAGACTGAGGACGGAAATGAACCCTCAAGGCAAAACACTTGAGCGAGTTGTCAACACTGTAAATGAAGAGCTTTTGAGATCTGACAGAATTTTAATTTCCAGCGTTCATGAGATGTGGATTTAATTAGGGCCATGGCAATTTTTCTAGATTTATGCAACAACTTCTGGTGCCTTGATTCTGGTACCGTGATGGCAATGCAGTTCTATCTTTTTTATTATTTCATAATAGCAATTTTTACATAATTATTATACACATTTAAAAATATTAAAGTATTATAAAAGTTATAAATATCTAAAAACCTAAAAATTGTTTACATCACTTAAAACCAATAAGTATAACCACTTAAAATCAATAATACTGTACAGTACATACTTTATCTTTAATCCAAATCCAAATACAGATCAGATGCTACTGAGCGCCACAAAATGAGAAAGCTATTGAGCCTGTAGTAAACGAAGTCCAAAATTGCCCGTCTTCAGCATCTTGGGGCTTTACAAGATTGCTGATCAGCCAGACTTCAAGGCACAATCATTCCAGTGTCTGTCTTCTGTTAGTGAGTGAGTGGGTGTAATAAAGAACTGTGAACACTATATAGTGCTGTCTTGTTAGCAGAATTTGTCTGTTCCTGTTCTGTCTCATTGAGTCACATTTTATTCCTTGAATAATTCAAATTTATAAGAGATCTGGAACATGAGAGGGCAGAACCAGACGCAAAGCGCTGAACGCATAATTTCACCAAATGATTCACGCTAATGCATGTCTCTTTCTCAATCAAACTGGTAATTACAATGATTAAGTGAATGCAAACAGATTACCTAACGGCTGAAAATATAAGGAGCTGCATATTCACTGTCAGCTAAAAGAGTTTAGGTAGAATTAAAAGATGTAATCTAAGTAATACTGTATCTCATCCCAAAATCAAAAATATTTAAATGTAAAGGGTCATATGATGTTTTTTTAAAGATCATTATTTTGTGTATTTTGTGTAACAGAATATGATATTAAATCAAAAATGACATTTTGTCAAAAAGGTTTCTGTATAATTTAAGTTTGATTAGATTAAAAAAACGAAAGAAAGAAAGAAAGAAAAAGAAAGAAAGAAAGAAACTTTTATAATTCGCCCCAAACAGCAGTGCATTTTCATTACTGGAAACTACTGAGTTTGTATAGTAGAGTTATATGATCGAGGTCATGGCAAAGCGCCTGCCGTTGTTTTCTGATTTGGAACACTGTCCAAGTCCCTTCATTTTGGAGCTGGTGCGCAGCAGCTGTCTGTCGTCTATCTCTAGAGAGCCATGGATCAGAACCAATTCTAGCTTGCAGCAAATACAAGAGCACTTGACCGTTATCTGAACCACACAGGTATTGCCTACAGTGCAGAGCACCTAAACCGATCCTCACCACCCCCTTATTTCAGCACGCCAATTCTGCAGCCCTAACAATCCTGCCAACATGCTCCATTATATGGGGGGAAATAAACATCCAGGCGGCAAGTGCCATCTTATGTAAATCCCTCAATGTGCTGAGCAGAAATTATAATTGCACCATAAAACCCATTGCCTGACACCTGGGTCTATGGTTGGAGGTAATGCAAAATTATATTAGTTTTATGCATAAATGCAATGTTCAATTTAGCCCACAAACCTTGAATCACATCATTCACTTGAACCCCTTCTGAAACCTCAAAATGTCAAGTGTCAAACCCAAATAACAGCAATTAATGTCTGTCCTTGGGTTAATATGCAATGACGCAGACAGCATTAGCGTGTGACCTTTCAATATACGTTTTTTTTTAACAGTGTTTGGTATTGAAGGTATAAACAAGTTGCTCTCTGCTGCCAAACACAATGCCTAGTGAGGGTTCACTACCATAATTACACTTCCCCAAAGCTCAATGTGTTTCATCTTACGAGCGAATTCACAGCTAGCCGGCTTCCTCCGCTGTCAAATTAGTCTAAAAAATCCTTCCCTAGCAAGCCGGTTTGATGTCTGTGTCTGAGAGCATCTGGGAACGGACTGCAGAATTTCGTGCAGACACAATGTTCCTGAATGTTGCGTAACACGATGCAATCAAAGCTGCAAACTTCATAACTCAAACCCTGCTTTCAGACTCCCGTTCTTCAGTGTTCTGGTGTGATTTTATGAGCAGAGAGAGAGAGGCAGACATATAACCACATGCACAGCAAAAAGCATGATCAGGATAAAGAATAAATGCACAACTTTGCCGAAAAAGTATTTGGACACGTTGTATTTGTATCAGTTTGACCCATATTTGATTTTCAAATAGATTTTGAATAGTGGTTAAAGTATTTCTGTCATGACAACTCTCTGAGAGTTTAGCATGGTAATGTACATGGCAATGTTAAAGGGTTAGTTCACCCAAAAATGAAAATTAGCCTGTGTTTTAAGCAGGTCCGGCGGATGACGTAGGACGTCGGCGTTGTGTGATTAGTGATGAACGTGGAGAGAGAACAAAACAAAACGCCAGTCATGAATTAGAAGCACAAAACGAGTATTTGTAAAGAAAAATGTCGGAGGATTTCGATATAAGCCAAGAGGAGACTGGTTTTCCTTTACTAAAGTAAGGAAACATTGCTTCCGCATACGACAGTCAGCAGAAGTGAGAGAAAAGTGTTTATAACATTTGAAATATGGATATTTTTCTTACAAAAATGCATGGATTTGCTACAGGAGGCCTTTATTCATGCCCCAGAGCTGTGTGAGGCACGTTTTATTATGGATGCGCGTGCTTTATTTAACGTATTTTGGACTGTTAAACAGAAACACCCGCCCACTACAATGATAGAGTTTAGAAGAGCCAGGACAATTTTTATTATAACTCTGATTGGATTCGTCTGAAAGAAGAAAGTCATATACACCTAGGATAGCTTGAGGGTGAGTAAAACACAGGCTAATTTTCATTTTTGGGTGAACTAACCCTTTAATGTGTTTGGTCTTGCCAGAATAGATCTGCTGCAAATACTGTATAACATATATGAAATAACTCCATATATATATATCATAAATGAAATTACCCTGTAGCAGATCTAGACAGGTGGAGCTGGGGAAGGTGGAGGGTTTCTGAAGTGTGCTGCAACTGCTAATGCAAACACTAGTCAAGTATCTGAACACTGAGCAGCAAGCTCATTGGCTGCTGATATGAAAAAAACCTGCGCCATGTGAATAATGATGTGATTATATTAGATTGAGTAAGAACCTATCAGTCTGTGCCATCTAGAGATTCATAACAGAACTTTGTATTTATTTATTTATTAATATTTTGTGAATATTACTTAGGGTCATGAATGTGTATGCAAAGTTTTGAGACATATGGCGCTTTTCCACTGCGTGGTACGACTCGGCTTGGTACGGCACGGAACGGCTCGGCTCGGTTTGCGTTTCCACTACAGTTCAGTACCGCTTTAGAGTGGGCGGGATTATTCACGTGTCGTTTATAGTTTGCCCCACCTCTACTGCCGTGACTCCTGAAAAACGTTTTCATTCCGCGTCGCCCCATCAAGCTCTATACAATATAAATGAAATGCAGGCTCATCCATACTTCATATGTTAAAGTAATACAAAATAAATAATGTGCAGGTAAATTATTTATAAAAACATTTGTGTAATACAATTTGTTGCAGTAAAGTAAATCTAATGGTGCTTTTCCACTGCGTAGTACGACTCGGCTCGGCACGGCTCAGTACGACTACTGAGGCCCTGGACCACTATGTTGTTATAGTTGCGCCGCCTCTACTGTCGCGACTCCTGAAAAACTTTTTCATTTGCGTTCAATCCTTCGCTGGCTGTGCTGATTTAAATCTAGCGGTTCTGTTGTGTTTGTGTTGCAAGTTCAGTGACGCAGGTAGTAACGATTCTCTCCGGCCAATCCGTGATCAGCCGAGTTTACACGCCACGTTTTGGTAACGATACGGTTCACTTGGAACCTCAACCAAGGTGGTACTAAAAAAAGTACCAGGTACCAGGTACTGTACCCAGTGGAAAACCCCCCAAAAGTGAACCGTTCCGAGCTGTACCGTACCATGCAGTGGAAAAGCGCCAATAGATGCGTTTTGAAAAAGCTTTTGTGTTGGGAGTCATTGGTTTTTCATGCAATTTGACTTCTTCCAAAAATCTTTGAAAAACAGCAGAAGAAGGTTTAAAAAAAAATCTAAAATTGTTATTGTAGCTTGTCAAATACTAAAATATGAAATACATGAAATTTAAGACTTAAAGTTTACTCAAAAATGAAGGCTCTTCTGAATCAACCCAAGAAAAAGTTACTTTATTTAGTTGAAAGAAGGCTGTTTTGGTTGTTAGCTTTCTGGATCTCAATTAGTAGACGGATGCAGCACTGAATAGAAGTGTGAGAAACTAATTTTTTCTTTCACAGCTTGAAAACGAGGCATAACAAAATGTAAAATATGACATATTGCTATATATCAAGAGTGATATTGCCATATATGTTACCTATAAAGCGATATATAATTTTCATATACTTATATTCTCTGGGTCGATGAAGATATAAATTTATAACATGCGTAAAATCCCCATAGTAAAATGTACATGATGATATAAATGAAAAATGATGAAATATCATCAAAAATTATATTTTATATGGTATTACACATAGCAACCATATATGTCAACCATATATATCTAATTTAAATATGCAATTTTATTAAAATTTACACAGAAAAAAAATCTGTATGTCTATGTATGTTTGTGTAATAATTTTTTTCATGTCATTTTTAAAAATGTATAGCCTATATAAAAAATAACACACACATACACACACACACACACACACATATATATATATATATATATATAAATATATATATATACCTATATATTAACATACTTTAACAAATTGCATAGAAACAAATGTTCCTGTAGGTACTGTATTTAACCCACAACACAAGTTGTATTTGGTTTTTTTAACATAACTGTTGCACCGTTTTTTTTGTTGTTGTTTTTTTTACTTTTTTAACAAACTGTACAAATGTCATTGCATTGCACACAAAATATAAAAAATGGCATGAAAACGTCTCGGTTACGTATATAACCCTCGTTCCCTTTCAGTCGGTCACTCTCGACGTCACGTCGGATGACCGACGAATTGGGATCTCGCTTAGAGGGACCAATCTACTTCGAGTGTAAACTAAACGAGCCAATGCACATTGGCATGCGATTATTGCATCCAGCTGCTGCTGATCACAGTGTGAGTATAAGTAGGCAGCAGATGCAGTGCATATTCAGGTTTTCGCTGAGGAGCCGAGCCGGTGACCCGGCCGCTCAGCGGTGGTACAGGAGCTGTGGAACTTGAGGCCATTGTAAAGAGCATGCAATGCAAGAAAAAATGCAACACATTCTTCAAACGGCATCTGCAAACAACCTTCACCATCTGGCCTTGTAGGAAAAATGGGAAGCAGACATCTTGCATAAACAATCTTGCATCTTGCTTTAAGTGCCGCCTCTATCTATCCCATCATAAATGACAGCGCGCTCTGTGCAAAAAAAATGATCAAGACATCCATTTATACAGAAGAGCCAAGTGGGCAAAGGCACACAGCGCCATTTCAATAACTTCTGTGCCTCAGCCACCTGCGCTTGAGGATAAGAGCACCTATCGAAAGATTTTTCGCACCTCCTATTTTGGAAGGGCTTCAAAAAAATGGCCCTGTTTGCTGACATTCATATGAAAGGGATTTATAGGAGCTTCCTCCTTTGGCAGTCCATGCACGAAAACCTCAGCCCAGTCCGCTGCTCTCAATTACGGACAGTGGCTCTGTTTTCCCCAAGGACTCAAAGTCAGAAAGTTAGGAAAGAAATTACAGTTATCCGCCAATTAAAAAGTGAACACTACCTGTCTGAAGCCAATGTCCACATGGATTGACAACACTTGGCAGACTGTTTTAGTATAAAAGTTGTGCGCTTTGATTATAAATAGAAATACTGCTTTGATTACACAACCTGATCATGAAGACTTTAACTTTACTTTACAGCAGCTATTTCTTGTTAGTAGCTTGAACTGCTATGAAAGTAAGTTTCCCAGCACTGCACATTACAGATGGTAAAAACATAAGGACAAATTACCATAATGGACTGCAGATTCTTTTATGCACATTGTGTTTGGCTTTACAGCAGTTCAGACACTTTTCATGCTGTCTTCAAAGCCATTGGTATTCATTGGTAAGAAATGAAAATGATCAATGAACTTAATTCAATTGAGGGAGACTTTGCCACACAATAACACTTTTTCAATCTCAAACAATTGGTTTGAATGGATTTTTTTCTGGTCTTGCTGCATAAACTTGCATTCATGAAGTTTGTCAAGCTACTAGATAAAATTGTGTCCAAGTCAACAATTTATGTGACAATATTACTGCAAAGAGTTTTCACTCAAGTTAATCGACATTCATTCATTCGCTTAATTTTTTAAATATCGGACCCCAATATAAAACAGCAGTAATTTTTTCATTAAAGTCATTCACAATACATAACTGCATCATTTAACATTAATAAAGTTAGAAATTATTTAATAAATACAGTAATACTTACAATACGTTTCTGATTGTTAACATTATTAGCTACATTTATTAACATGAACTAACAAAAATACTTGTAAAACATTTATTAATCTCAATTAATATTAATTTCCATATTTACTAATACATTATTGAAATGATGTATCTGTTAATATTAAATAATCGACAGAGCTAACATAGAATAACAACAGTTGTACTTTTATTAATTAACATTAACAAAGATTAATAAATGCTGTAACAAATGGCTAGTTAATGTTTGTTAATGTGTTAATTAACATTTACTAATGGACTTTATTGCAAATGTTACCATAATTATAAATGCATGAAAATAAGATTTTGTGATTACATTTACATTTTTTGTAGTGTAATTTTAAAGTGTAATGTTTTTTTTTAAATTAAATGTCACTTTTTCAATGCCAAATACTTTTTTGAATGGATTTGTTCCAGTCCTGTTGCACAAACTGTTAATCAAGCTACTAGATAAAATTGTGTCAATGCCATAATTTAACACGAGGCAAGATAATCGTGACAATATTACTGCCAAGAGTTTCCAGTCAAGTTCATCTACATTCATTCATTCAGTAACTTTGATTTGACATCAGACAGGTTTGTTCAGCCAAGCCATGAACCCCAAATAATAAAAGTTACTGAAAGCATTACTACATTTATATAAAGCTGAAAATACATAGGCTATATAAATATAATATTATAATGTATTGGATCTGTGGTTATAATTATTCATAAGATCATACAAAGCATTATAAGGTGCATTACAAGGCATAATTAATGCATTAAAACTACATTTATAATGCATTATATATAAAGGCTTATATAAGTAAAGTGTTACCAAACATTTAAATTGATTGCATATAATAAGTTGTGACAAAATGTTCAACGATTGAGTTGCATTCTACTTTTTAATTAAGCAAATGGAGCAAATGGCAAAAATCCATGTTTGAGTGTCCCTCCATCCGGCACCAAGGATCTGACATGTCAGCCTGCGGGAGACATCTGACTAAAGCGACACTTAAAAGGTCAACAGATTTATTCAGAGGACACATTCGTCAGCCACTCGAGGAAAGTTTGGCAACAGGAAAGGAATGTGACTATTTCATAACCTGGTTAATGAAGGATGAATGTAGCTTTGAGCTGTTCCAATGAGAATATTTTGTACTACATTTATAATGCATTATATATAAAGGCTTATATAAGTAAAGTGTTACCAAACATTTAAATTGATTGCATATAATAAGTTGTGACAAAATGTTCAACGATTGAGTTGCATTCTACTTTTTAATTAAGCAAATGGAGCAAATGGCAAAAATCCATGTTTGAGTGTCCCTCCATCCGGCACCAAGGATCTGACATGTCAGCCTGCGGGAGACATCTGACTAAAGCGACACTTAAAAGGTCAACAGATTTATTCAGAGGACACATTCGTCAGCCACTCGAGGAAAGTTTGGCAACAGGAAAGGAATGTGACTATTTCATAACCTGGTTAATGAAGGATGAATGTAGCTTTGAGCTGTTCCAATGAGAATATTTTGTATTCCTGTGTCTTAATAAATTCAGTTGCATTATGAAATGCCTCTCTGAGCAAAGCTGCAGGACAGAATATCATGAAATAATAAAGGTTTCTCCCGCCTCATTAACTCAATCAGCTCGTCGGTATGGGAGAGAGCTCACTGTGCTGTTGAATCTGTAAAGGATTATTATTGAGTTTTTATCAGTTTATTTATGTGCAGAAAAAACCTGAGCGTTTTATCAGAGCGTGTAGTTGAATCAAGACAGAGAGGTTATGTTTGATTTCCTTTGCATCTCAAATGGACTGTGGCCTTTGAAAAAAAAAAGATTTAATGCACAAGTGACTTTGCGTGAACTTTCAAGTGAGGCAAAGTTACAGCTTTTGTTAATAGGAAAAGATAACAAGAGAATAAGGATATAAACAAACAATAATTAGTGATAAGCAATAAGCAATAATTTCATTTATATTATGCCAAAAGACCTCAAATCAGACAAAAAAAAGCATCATTATTGACCAATTTAATAGTTTAGTCACCATAAAGAGTAAAAAAAATAAAAATAAAATAAATAAATGCATCCCTTGTCAAATTTGAGTAAAACTCACTCAAAATTGGTTTTGCATATGCAATACAGATTGGTTAGGATGCACTTAATTTAAGTTGCTATGCTGCTACACTTGTAATATAGAAACAGTGTCTAGAATATATAGAAACAGACTATTAGCATTCAAAAAACCCTCTCAGAAAAGTTGTTTAAATTCAATTTAAAATGTAAAATTCAAACATTTAAATAAAAATACAAAAATCAATCCTGATACGTAATTCTTAAGTAATAAAAAAAATTAAGTTAATTGCAACTCTCGCAATTCTGAGAAAAAAAACTTTTTCCTTGTAATTCTGAGTTTACAATTTGCAATTGTTTTTTTTTTTGGCCATGGAATAATTTTATATTATCAAATTTATATCTTAAAATTTGTACTTAAATAATAATTTGTACATAATTGCATCTTAATGTCTCACAATTCTAACGTTTTCTCAGTTTTTTTATTTTTTATTATTAAAATCTGAGATTTTTGAGAGCGAAAAAAATTATATATATATATATTTTTTTAACTTTTTTATTTCACGGCAGAAACGTGCTTACGTTATAGACAACCCACTGATTTAAAGTAGTTTCACACATGCCTAGTTTGCATGTGAGCATGTTTGTTTGTTAATTAGTGCCTGTATTAAGTGAATGTCCTCCAGTCATGTCATTTCTCCTCCTGTGAGGGAGATCGCAAACTTTTGGCTCTAGCTCTCGTTGCTGCTTTGCTGCCAGTGAGATCAACCCAGAGGCAGCTGGAGCTTTTTGATAAAGGTTGTTTGCCTGCGTTTCAAAGTCATCCGGATCTTTCTCTTGGAAATACATAAACGGTTTAAGAGCTGCACGTCTCAAAGCAGCAATCAGAGAAATGTCTGAGAGCTACTGCCAGAGGTAGAAAATGTTCTGCAAAGATCTTATTGGAAAGAGATGCGTTATTGCATCAGCTGAGGTGCTGGATTTCACCCAGAGGAGGAGCATGTTATAAGGTCTAATCCAATATATTGTCTTTCATAGGAAAGTAATAAAACAAGCCCAGCAATGCGGCGAGGAAGGATTACATAATGATAAAGTACACATAATTTACTAATTAGGGTCTATTCCCCAATGTTGGTGCCCCATGATGGATTCATCTGTCTGATGCAAGATCCTGTTATATAAGCCCATTGCTGCCTCAGATTTAAAAATGTAATGGTGAGTTTGTATCTCAAAACCTATAAAAAAAACTTTATAATCAACCTCAAATAATCATAATTGCAACTATTTTTTGTAACTGTCACATTACACCTTCACAATTAAACTTCTCACTATTTTTTTTTTTTTATTATTTAAATTATTTTTAATCACACTTTTTATTGTGAAAACTGGATTCTACAGACTGGACTGGACTGGATAAAATAAAATATTTATTTTCAGATACACAAACCTCTCGCATCTTGCCATGGTTATTTTTTTCATGCAGTTTCTTGAAGAGAGTTGTGCTATTATTTTGTGGAGAAACAATTTTCACCAGTACGTTTCACAAATAATTACAAAGAAACGGCAAAAAACATTTAATAAAATGTGAAATTTTAAAGTAGAAAGACTGAAATAGTAATATAAGGACAACTATGTATTTTCCTATTTAAAGATCCATTTATATTTGATCTTATTTTGGAGATTTTAAAAATTAATCTATTTGTTTACTTATTTTATAATAATAATCATCATCATCATCATCTAATCTTATGACACTATTGTCTTTGGTAGAGCTGCCTTTGAAGTGGTTTCATTATTGATTCAATTTTGCAACACTGACAGAGTTATTAAATTGAATTGAATCAACATTGGACTAAATTCATGTGAATAATGACACTATTGTCTTTAGAGACAGAATTTGATTCATAACTGATGAACTTTGTAACATCAATACTACCACTGAACTGTTTGGAAACTATCTGTATAAAGTGCTATATAAATAAATGTGACTTTACATGACTTGACCATCGCTCACTCCATCTCTGGACAAGACTTTCCACCAATGCGATCATCTCAAATTCAAAGCTGACACAGTCTACGATCGCCAGCTGGCCTGCGAATCTACTGACGTAAATTTCAGCATTAAAGAGCTAATTAAGAGCTTGATAGTGTGAAACAGAGGGTCTGCTCTAAACTGGCCCCTGTTGCGCTAATATCCTCAATTATCCTGCTAACATTAGTGACACTGATGTCACCTTTTAAATGTCAGCGCTCCAGCAAAGAGCCAAATAATTATTCAGCACTGAGTCAGAATGACCTCACAGACAACAAATCCTCCAATCAAACAATCCTCTGCCGCACTGATTTACAATTAGTGATACTTGCTAAGGAAAACATCACTTACACTATTGCTCAAACGTTGGCTGTGGAGATTGTGGAAATCCTGAATATTACATTTAGATGCACGGCTCATCTGTTTTAGTTGCTCAGCTGTTTATTTTTTCATGCAGTTTGTTGAAGAGAGATGTGTTATTATTCAGATTTACGATTTTTGGAAAAAATCACACACTGTAAAAAACTATGTTTTCTAAGTTGTAAACTCAATGAATAAAATGGATAAGACCATTTATTTACTAAAAATAATAGGGTCGATTTCATGTTTTCTTTAAAGGGGTCATATGATGCTGCTAAAAAGAACATTATTTTGTGTATTTGGTGTAATGAAATGTGTTTATGCGGTTTAAAGTAAAAAAAACACATTATTTTCCACATACTGTACATTATTGTTTCTCCTCTATGCCCCGCCTTTTTGCTACGAAACTCAAACATCTGATATTTACGTGACAAAAATGAATCTGCGTTATTCTCTCTATTTTTCAGCGAGTTCAATTTTAACGTTGATGCTAAAACATGTGATGCCTTTGATCTTTAAAGATCCCTCACCACATAAAAGTTTCTCCTCATCTGGTTCTATGTGCAAAGAATTGCAGGAAAACACACGAGCAAAGAGAATATTTTGGATGAAAACACTTAAATATTCAAGTCACACAGATTCTACTGGCTTTGATAACAGTACCGTCTTACTGGGAGGACTGTCAGAGAATAATATCTTTCATCCACCATGAAATACACATGCTCATAACGGTGTGCAAGCACTGTTTTTGAAAGGTCATGCAAAATTCACCGCCTCTTTATTTGCGAGTGTCAGTGAGCCCGGTCTCTTGTGGGTGGCTTGTGTTAGGAATATATTGCTCTGTAGCGCTAATAACAGTTAAGCTGTTTTAGCTCGGACTCTATGGATCAGCATGGAGAAGTTATTTGGCCTGATTTATGATGGCGTTGCATAACAATTGCACTGGAGGCAATCTAATTTCCTGCAGCCGTTTGTGTGTTAGAATTGCATTTTGTTCCTTTTGAATCTATTATTATTATTATTTAAATGAAGATTTAAAGTTCACATTATAACATTTGTTAGCCATTTATTTTCATAATTTGACATCTTTTTAAAGGGGTCATATGATGCTTTTTTAAAGATCATTATTTTCTGTATTTGGTGTAACAGAATATGTTGACTCATTGCAAAGCATTTTTCCTTTGAAAAGCATGCACAGTGACTAAGCACGTGTTGAAGTAAACATAGTACATTTTAAGACATTTAAGACAAAATTTTGAGTGTAATTATTCAATGTGACTTTTATTGCATTGAAGGTATACATTTTATCAATCCATGCATTCCCTGCTGGGAAATAAACCCATGAGCCATGAAATCTACTGTTTAAGCAGGAATACTATCTATATACACTATACTGTTCAAAGGTTTGGGGTCAGTATTATATTTTTTTAAAGAAATGTATCCCTTAATTCATAAGCATGCATTAAATTTATAAAAGGTGACAGACAGTAAAGACATTTATAATGTTATACAAATGTATTTAAAATAAATGCTGTTCTTTTGAACTTTCTATTCACAAAAAGAATATCCACAAAAATATTAAGCAGCACAACCGTTTTCAACATTAATAATAATAAGAAATGTTTCTTGAAAAGCAAATCGGCATACTAGAATGATTTCTGAAAGATCACATGACACTGGGAGTAATGATGCTGAAAATTCAGCTTTGATCACAGAAAAAAAAATTACATTTGAAAATATATTCAAATGGAAAATGGTAATTTGAAGTTGTAATAATATTTCAAAATATTACTGTTTTTACTGTATTTTTGATCAAATAAATGCAGCCATGAGCAGAAGAAACTTCTTCCAAAAATATTTTAAAATCTTGCCGACCCCAAACTCACATAATTTAATTTGGAAGCTTTTCTTAAATATTGATATGCGTTTAATGAACCAACACATGCAATTCAATTACAATTGAGTTTTAGTAATTTAGTTTTCTTGATGACTTTAAAATAACGCATAAACTGTTTCTAATAAATCACCTTCAGTTCTGAACACTCTTGCCAGATTTGTTCAGGAAATAAATCAGGTTTGTCTTATTCAGCCTTTTATTTGACAATTTAATTTGAAGATTTAAGTAAAACCACCTTTATTTAGCGGTTAAACGCTGTCAAAGCTTTGCTTAATAAAATTGGAATGGAGCAAACATCTTTGCTCCATTACTATTTGTGCAAATATTTCTCAGGAATTAACTATTTATGATTGAGCCTTCAGGGAATATGATCTGGCACAGTGTGTGTTTAGAAGTAATAATGCAGAACCCAGCGCTGCTGTTCAAGGGAAGAGAACAGTGCTGCTGAGGAATACAAATGCAAGTCTCTCTCTCTCTTTTAAACACTCACAGACACACACCTGAGACGGGGCTGTCATCCTTTTTATCGCTCTCTCTCACTGTATGCCTCAAAGATGACTCATTGATCCTGTATGTCCTGACCCAGCACACCTTGTTCCCCTCTGTGCCTCCAGGGGAGACTATTAACACTTTCATTGAGGCTAATAGGAGAGAAGTAACACCCCTCACTCCCATTATTCTGTCACTCTCACACTCGAACCCACACTCACATTTTCAGAGACAGTCAGAGAGTAAGAGGTGAGATTACACTTACAGAATCCCATCCCAGGGACAAAATGGTGTCTATCACAGACACTAAATGTCCAGTTCGGCATATCAATCTGTTATATATCAGGTCACATAAATACTACTGTTCAAAAGGGGTCAGTAAGAAGTTTTAAAGTAGCCTCATTTGTTCACCAAGGCTGCATTTATTTGATAAAAAACATTTATTGTAATTTAAAATAACTATTTTATATATTTCAGTATATTTTAAATTGTAATTTATTCCTGTGATGCAAAACTGAATTTTCAGCATCATTATCCAATCTTCAGTGTCACATGATCCTTCAGAAATCATTCTAATATGCTGATGTGCTGCTCAAGAAACATTTCTTATCATTATCAATGTTGAAAACTGTTGTGCTGCTTAATAGTTTTGTGAAAACTGTAATACATTTTTTCCAGGTTTCTTTGATAAATAGAAATTTATTTGAAATTGCATTTTTTTTAAAGTAGAAATCATTTGTAACATTATAAATGTCTTTACTGTCACTTTTCATCAATTTTATGCATACCTTAAAGAATTAGGTTCACCAAAAAAGTCATTATTTACTCACGCTCATGTTGTTTAAAAATCATATGTGTTTTTTTCTGTGGAAGACAAAAGAGATTTTTGAAGAAGCTTCATACGGCTGTTTTCTTAAAACAACATAGTGACCATGCGTATCAAGCACTAAAATCATCATGAAAGTAGCTTATATGATTTGTGCACTACATTTGAAGTCATATAATAACTCTTTTTGTGTTCCAAAGAGAAAATAACAGCATATTGGTTTGGATTCAAGCACGAAAGACATTTCACAACATCAGGGAAATTAAATGACAGAATTTTTTAAGTAAATTAATCCTTAGGAGCCAAAATGGTTTGTATTTGCAGCTCAATCCAGAAAAAAGTATACATTATGAAAAGGATATGTATCAAAATAATGCTTGTGCAATGCATGCCTCACAATAATGCTAAATGTGGGATCCTCCCATAATGCACCTTCCTGCTGCCATCTGGATGTAATGCCTGTTTAGTCTCGTTAATGCCTGTTGACAAAAACACACATTTCAGTCAGAACATCTAGAAGACCTCTAAAAAAAATCTAAAAGATCAAAAACCCACATCACCCGGTCATTTTAGATTAATTAAACCAGTCACCTAAAGAATCCCACAATATATAAAAGGACAAACTATATATATTTAAAAATAATTACAGCATAAACAAACTAAATTTGCACATTTTATGTACACATTAGCAAGTGGTGCCACACTTTTGTTTTGTAAAGTCTGTGACTTTACCGAAAAAGTGCAGATAATATGATCACTTGGAAAACTAATAAGCACAACTCACAAATTTAAATCATCCACATAGCCCAAAAAGGGCATGGGACGAGTTAATCCATTGCCTAAGCCCAAGTATAAGCAATAGCAATAGTGATGTCTGTCCTAGCAAGCACCACTAATGAAACCATTTCAACAGCACTTCAGAAAAGAGATCTTGTTGTGGTGAATTTGACGCAGATCTTATGGAATTGCGTGCATTTATGTGCTTGTCCTTTTGTCCGTTGTAATCAGCTATGCGCCGAGAGGCTGTTGAAGGCTCTTCTGGCTGATTTCATGTCAAACTGAAAGCTCTGTGCTGCCTGCCCAGGTGTTTTATGCTCACTTCCTGTACAATTCAATCGGCTGATTAATAGCCTCACTTTGACGGAAAAGCTAAATGCCCTTCAGATGAAATCAGCTCCTTCCACAGCCCACTCACAGGCTGTCAATGGATATTTTTTCCTTTTCTTTGAGTTAAGTATTTTTTAAGCTAGGAATTATGATCTTTTGAAATAGAGCCGGTAAATCAGCAGTCTGCATTTTCAAATGCACTCAATCCGATCATCCCGGGATGAAACAAATGGAAAGCTGGGGCTCCCAAAATTCATAATTGATATAAACAAACATTTTATTATACAACATTTGGCAATTTTTCACACTGACAGTGTCCCATTGTGCAGAAAAAGATGAAAGTAGTAGAAAAATCACCATTTTCCCCAATCAGTTTCCAGAAGATTAATACGATGAGCTGAAATTACAAAAACACATGCCAGAGTTGACAGATGGGAGCTACGACCTTCACGTGAACGGCATAAAAATTAGTTTTTATGACTACCAGATTACACCAACACATATTCAGCATGAATTACAATTTGTATAAATACAAGATACATTGCTGCCATTTGGTCCCAGACAAATCACAGTGTAAAACAGACACCTTTTATAAACGTTTTAAAAGGTTCATCTCAAACGTCACAGATGATGCCTCCACTTGTTATGCATTACTGATTAGCAGAGCTATGATGAATGGTAGCAGTAAACATGTCAAGTCAATGGCTCGATTCCTAAGTTCCCAATGCCAATAAACCAGCTTTAACCGCATCCCACTGAAGCTGAGCCAGTTGAAAGAGGTCACCGGGGGGACAGCTATGAACCATCTGGGCATACAAAAAGTCACATTTTAAGGTTCCTTCTCATAGTCCATCAGTCTAAAGCACTTGGCACGTACTCACAAAATCACTCGGTGCCGTGAGTACAAGATGAATGCTTTATCGTCTTTGGGTGTGCGGTTTACGCTTTGCTCGATGTCGGGGGTAAATAAAGGCTTTTCGGTGTAAGCTCTCGACCAACTGATGATTGGTGTACCTGTGGTCTTCCTTATATTGTGCTTCTTCTGGCTCTTCCTCTCCATGCAGCTCGTGTAATGCTTCCTTGTTGGCATCGTGGCTGCCAACGGTCCTTATCCCGAGTTTCGAGGGGCTGTTTCACGGTGCATCGATGGACGTACCAGACAGAGTGGGTTGGCGGGAAAGGCGACAGGACAGAGGCTCATTGGTGAGGACACTAAACTGTATCCATTTGACGTCACACCAGAGTGCTGATAATCATCTGTGCTTCATCCCAGCTGGTAATCGAAACCTCATCCAGTCTATTTACGATCTTCCCCAGATCTTTCTCTGGAGGAGGAGGAGGACTGGGAGTGCCGGCGTTTTTCGTGTTGAAGGATTCAGCATCCCTCGGTCCGTCCTCATCCTCCTCCTCTTCCTCAGTAATCGAGGACAGCCGTGTGGCACTTCCAGGCTTGTCTGCAGGTGGCTGGTAGTGGCACTGGCCGTTCAGGAGTCTCCGAAGAGGCATAAGAGGCACAATGTCCTCGCCCAACAGCTGCTGCTGGCAATGGCGGAAGTCGGATTGCCGCTTTAGTCGCTTGAACTCTGTAAACGCCGATGTTGAGTTTTGGTAAAGGCTGAGCGCCAGTGCTCTGGCCTTTTCCGCCTTCGCCAACAGCACGGCGTGGCATCGTAGAACCACCGCTTTATTCTTCACCTGATGCCTGTAAATCCACGCAAAGATCTTTGGCCGGAAGGGGTCAGCGGTGCAGTATGTGATACGGTTGAGGGAATAGAGGTGGACGGGCTTCTTTTTGCCTCCTTTATCCACCCCCATGCGGATGCCGTGCGGCCCAACGGTGAGCTTCATCTTGGCGCTCTGTTCGCCAAAGTTGCTGCGAGTCCAAATCCTAGCCACCGCCTCCTGCGTGCAATCCTCGCCTTTAGCCATGATGGTGACCGCGCTGCCCAGGTAACGCACGTTGTAGGTGGGTTCCTCTTTGTTGAGCTCCACTTTCTGGCGTTTGCTGTGGAAAACACTTCCCAGCCAGTGAAACGGGCAGTCGGGAACGAGGTCCGGACAGGACTGGAGCAAAGTCGAAAGCAGGGAATGATAAGTCAGTCCGGCTCCAAGACTTTTCGGCTTGCTTTTGGACTCATTCTCCACCAGCACAAACTTGCTCCTTTTCCAGGGCAACATGATCCAGGCAAAGAGGAAAGGATTCAGCACTCTCCCCCAACCAGCAATGAAGAGTGTTCTGGTGTGTGTGTGTGTTTTTCAGAGAAGCACAGCAAAGGAAACTGCTCTGGCACTCGCTGACGAGAGACTGAAAGCAGAAAGGCTCCGCTGCTCTGCTCGCTCCTCCTTCCTCTTCCTCCTCCTCCTGCATCACTGAGTGCTGATCAGCGCTGGGCTCGAAGCCTCGGCGGTCCTCATTTAACTCCTTCAAACCCCTCACTGTCTCACCTGACGGGTTATTGTGCCGAATCTGACCACTGACCCTGAGGCAGAAGAAGAGGGTTCATCCTCGTGTCAGAGTGCCCTATGAGAATGCTTTGACCTGCTGGGAGTCATTTCTACCGTCGGTGTATACCATCACACCTCCCAGCTCTAATTTATTTCATTCAGCCTCTGGAAAAACTCCAGGAAACGACTTTACGTAATGGCTGCAAATGAAAGAAGGTGCTAGAACAAGCACGTTAACGTGGTTATTAAATGTCCAGTGGAGCGAGTGCGTAGGCTGCAGATCCTGAAACGACTGGAGAGACATTTGCTTCTCGACATTTGAACATGTTCACAATTGAAAGGATGAATCACTTTCTTATCAGCTATAATTTCACTACATTTCAAGCCAAAGAATAAGAACTTTAATACATCTTACTTTTCTGCTTTAGACTTTTTTTTGTAACTATTCAAGTTAGTTGTCTTTCAATAAGAGTTTCCTTAAATTAACAGTTGATCCAAAAATGAAAATTAGGGTACTCACCCTCATGTCTTCCCAAACCTATATGATTTGTTCCCTCCATGAAGCACAAAAGCTTGAATTTTTAATTCTGTGCAAATTATGCATGGTTTCTCACACAAAGCTATCATATGACTTCAGAAGTCTTATGGCACACAAATCACATGGACCACTTTTATAGTGCTTTTGATTGCTTTCTGATGCCTGAAAGCTCCAGTCCCTATTAATTTATAGTTGTATGGAAAAAAGGCAACCAGTACATGCATTAATTTCTATTTTTGTGTCATCATAATGGTTTGGAACAAGTAAATGATGGCATAACTGTTATTTTTGGGTAAAATAATCCTATAACAAACCATAATGCAATAATGAATGTGCTTTACATAATGAAACATGTCAATAAATGTTTCTTTCCTGCTGAAACCAGATTACAGCATCACTATTACTCAATTATATGTTAGACGGCTTGCAGCTGATGAGCATTTTCAACGTTCCCCACAGTCACTGAGTCTCAGGATCTCAATGGGTTGAAGTGTATTGGACGAGCCGTTCTGCCAGGGCAGGGCAGGGCAGGGCAGGTCAGCAGTTATGCATTGCATCGAGAAGCATTTCCATCAATCCGATAGACTGTGCAGAGGAGTGGAACTGCTCCTGTCACTCTGAGATTGCTTCTCTGTTTGATGGATTGGTTCCTATTCCCAATCAGTCATTACAGAGCTGTTATTGCACGCCAGGGAATTTGTGTGTTGATTTTTGTGTTAGTCATTCACAGAACAAAAGGTGGAACATATAAAGAACATCTTGAAGCGGTTAACTGCTTAGCTGCTGACTATTTTGAAGCACTGAACTGCTCATGCTTCATCACACTATCTTAAATCCTGGGTTTATTCAAGGCAATTTTCACCCTGTGTTAAAGGGATAGTTCACCCCAAAAAAACTTGACATCATTTCCTCACCCTCATGTCATTCCAAACCTGTATGACTTATTTTCCTTTGTGGAATATAAAAGAAATTGAGAAATACGAGGTGTTTTTTTTTTTTTTTTTCAGTCAACGGGCTCCAATTTTGTGTGGTTCCCAACGTTCTTCAAAATATCTTCTTTTGTGTTTTGTGTACACACAGTTTTGTAATGACATGAGGGTGAGTAAATGATGACAATTTTCATTTTTGGGTGAACTGTCCCTTTAAGCAATGTTTCACTTGTTATATTAAAAAATGGGTTAGCATTGTGTTTTACCCTGATCCACCTAAGCCATGGTCCACCTTCAAATTGCAAATCTCACGAAACCTACAAAGAACATATCCAGGTCACATTATATTGCTATTACTGTAAGTAAATAAATAAATAAATAAACAAAATTATTAATAAAAAAAAACCTAATTAACAGTAAAAAAATTATTTTATTTTATTGACTTTATTTATTATCTTTATTTTATTTATTTATTACCCTTGAGTTTGTGGTGAAAGACAATCTTGACTGGTTTTGCGAGACTCACAAACTACACAGTGCTGGAATGTAACAGTAAGTTAAGCAATAGACAACTAATCATAAACTGCCTCAATGCTAGCCTCATTAAATATTCATGTGCTTTGTGCAGCTGCAGAAACTTTTGGGTGCTGTTGTTGGTTTAAGAGAAAAATGTGTCTACTAATGGCAAACACTCCTCTGCATTTTCCATATTTTTCTGTAATATATTTCAGAAGAAGATGCCCCAATGTACTTAGGAACATTTACACAGATGGTTCAATAAATGTTATTAAACTCATAAATATGCAAATGGGTTTTAAATGCTGTTTAGGAGCATGTTTATCAGATAATATTTATTATGAACCACAGTGAAATTTTTATTTAAATAATGCCACAGCAGACTCTGCAAACAAATGTACAGAAGACCTTGGAAAAATTAATTGAGACACATCCTAAGATAACGTTAACCTTGAGTTAAAAATGACACTTGGTAAACAATTCATTAAAGCCCGAGTCCTCACATGCCCTTGCCACAAATGGCAAAGTTTCCTGTCCTCACATTTTTCCCTCAAAGGCTGACCCTGAAATCACACAGCTTGTGTGACACAAGCAACAACCAAAAAGTATAAAAAGCGAAAGCTATTGGTTTCCTAGAGTGGACAGTGATGTAGCCGTGTAAGCGAGGGGTTACGTGTGGCTGCCTTTATGATTTTTGACAGAAAGCGAGAGTGGAATGAATCTTGCAGTGACGTTTGCAGTGCCTCGACCATATGGGGACGATATAAAGCAGGGCTGTAATACAAAGAACATGCCCATGACAACTTGAAAACTAACTCTGAGCGGACAGGGCCGAAGCTTGCCGTATCTCCCTAGCCTTTACGAGGATTGATGCGCACGGTTCACATTGACGTATCTGCCTCGGGCGTTAGCACTGCGCAAGCACCGAACTGATGAATGAAATCGGGAAACATCTGCGAGAGGATCGACTCCAGGCTATGTTTTGATTCAATTCCATATCAGTCACAATTTAGTCAATTCCCAAATCCTTTTCTGATCAGACTCCAGGAAAGGAAGAGCATTTGTGCAAGCTGTCACGGATCACACATTCTGTCCAGTAACAGAAAATGGGACACCAGCTCCCCGATCCAAGTGAATGCATTATTAAAGCCTTCTGTGTGGCAGAATAGCACCTCATCTGCATATGAAAGAGGAGGGTGTGAGGGAATTAATTAACTGTGTGACTTTTACTAATGAGGACTTTGACTGTGGTTTTCAACAGTGGGCTGTAATTCAAAATGCTTATGTAACTACAAGACTTTTGGACAGACAGACTTGTGTCTGGTCTGAAGCAAATGGACAGACATTTCAACTATGAAAAGAGTAAAGACTATGTTCAGGGTCATATTTCACCTCAAAATTAAAAGAAAGAAATTATTCAATTATATTTAGATATTACACTTTGTATAAAGAAAACACTTTTTAAGGACTATTTTGTGCATTGTGACATTATTTGGGCATATTAATTTAATTTAAAATGTAATTAAATTATTTACTTTTCCAATTATAATTTAAAAATCACTCATTTATGGTAATAAAAACACATATTCTTTATTAAATACTTTGTTCATCCAAAACAATATATTGAAATTGCGAAGCCAGATTCCCAAGATGAATGATTCTCATGAGACAGTTTTTTAAAATTAACTGGTTCTTTTAATTGTTTTAATTAAAAAAATACCAGTTACTGGTTCAAATCAGTCTGAAACACGGTCCCTGTATCATTTACATTATTAGCAAAGAATTTTTTTCTTTCATATGTTCAGAAAAAAATTAACGTTATCTGAAATATTCCAAAATGAACTGGAATTGAATCAAAAACAGAATCAAACAGAGTGAATCAGAATCATATCATATATAGGATATATATATATATAGATAGATAGATAGATAGATATCTGTGTGTGTGTGTATATATATATATATATACACACATATGTATAGCATATATATATTCTATTTGTTTACATGGAGCACATGACCCATAAATTATTTACCAATAAATAAAAGTGTAATTAGATTTTCCCAGATGAACCATTGCAGGCTTCTTTTAAAGTACAGTAGGGTTAAACGCAACTCAGCGTTTTATCTTGTTTAATTTCTTTAGAGAATTGGGACTGTTTGTGTTGTGCCTGACAATTAACAGCGCCCCTCTGGAGTGATACAGGCATCCATTCCACAGAGAAACGAGGAGGAACATTTGTCTCCAGTGCTCATTAGACTTCTTCATCTGAGCCAACGGAGGAAAATCGCACACAGGCATTATTGCGCCGCCGCCCTCGTGATTGGAGCCGAGAGAAATGTGCTGAATGCACCACCGTTTTATTCTGTGAGCACTGAAACTCTACCTTCTTTTTCGGCTCTTCTGCAGGACGTCGTTTATCACGAGCCATTTCCTCACATGTTCTTTCCACTCGGTGATACTGAACAGCTTCAGAGAGGAAGAAAATACAGTTGCTCTTTATAAACCATTTTCTTCTGTTTCTTTAACTTAATAGTGCTTTCTAAGACGATCTATTGCTATTGCTCATAGGTACAGTTAGAGGTGTGTTCAAATCGTTAACCTTAAGTATTAAATTCATAACTCATCCAACAACATTCATGGAGCACACATGAATGATTCCTCAAATTATTTCTAAAAGATCACTCGCCTGGCATATATTAAAACAGATTTTTTTAAAAGGCCTCAGTAATAGGGATGCACCAATATTGGAATTCGGACCAATATTCGTTTTCATGCAATGAAAATAAAATAAATAAATAAACAATTTAATATGCTATACGTGGAAAAAAGTCCTTAGCAATAGGGATGCACCATCATTAAATTTCAGCCAATATGATAATTAAATAATTAAATCAATAATTAATGGTAATGCTATCACTAATTAATACAAATAAAATAAAATTAAATTAAATTAAAATAAAATCATTTTTAATGCTGAAAAGCAACAAACCAACATTAATCTTCCAGTCAATATAATGCTTAAATAGACCATTTTCATGCTGTGACTGATAACTAATAACCAATAAATGAAAAATCAAATTAATAATTTTAATTAATGCTAAAAAATAATAGGGATAAACCGATATTAAACTTCCAGCCAATATGATCAGGTCGATAATTAATTTTAATGCTATGACTGATAACTAATAAAAAGTTAAATTAATCATTTCAAATGCTGAAAAGCAATAGGGATAAACTGATATCAAACTTCCAGCCAAAATGATAATTAAATCAATTATCATTTTAACAAATTAAACAATTAAAAATGTTACAAGTGAACTAAGGCATCATAATAATGTTGGATGATGATAAACAATCTAAGAACATCAAAAATAAGCATGCACTAATAAATATCCAATAACGATCGATACTGAATGAAAAAAAAAACAGCCAATATATTGTACAGATCTACTTAGCAACACCCTAGCAACCCCTCAGAACATGCCCTGGCAACCATCCACAAGACTCATGGCGGCACAAACAAACACTGACTCCTCATTTCGTTTCTGCAGAACACTAAACTGACGAGCGGTTTTTGTTCTACAGCTCCCTACGGACAGCAGCCATCTAATCAAATCAGCTTCTGCTGTCCTTAATAAGCCAATACAGCGTCATGTACCGAAGGGTTTAGGCAGAACGGAGGGGAAAAGGGTCGATCTCATAGATGTGTGATTTATGGCTGAACACAAGGTCTGTGGACTGCTCGCTGTAAAGAATGAACCGGCAGAAGCTGGAGTCAGTGCCAAGAGCCGAGCACTACCTGCAACTAAACGCACATCCAGCACGAATATAAAGCAGCCGCAGAGGGCTCATTTACCACTAAAGAGATGATTCACTTGTTCTTTTCTCCTCTAGGTATTGCCGTTGCATTATGAAATGGATAAGAGCTGTTATGTAAGAGATATCATTATACATTTTCTCGCTTATTACAAGGCTACTTTGTAAATAAATAAGAAAAACAGTCTGTTATGACACAAAAAACAACCTAGACGAACAACATGAGCAACAATACATTATTTCAAAATTAACAAGTATTATTGATCACACACACACACACACACATATATATATATATATATATATATAAATAATCTTTATAATTTTATTTATTTTGAAATTTGATCACACACACACACACACACATATATATATATATATATATAATTTGTCTTTATAATTTTATTTATTTGAAATTTTTGTGTATATATTTAGATTTACAATTATATTTTCAGAATTATAACTATATATTGATTTACTTTTATATATATGTATAATTTACATTTATATATTGAAATTGACATCTACATTTTACAATTTACATTTATATATTCAGAATTATAACTACATATTCACGATTTACATTCATATATTCAGACTTGACTATATATTCAGATTTACATCTATATATTCAGATTTATAATTCCGATTTACTTCTATAAACTCAGACTTCTTCTAACTATATATTCAGATTTATTTTATTTATAATTTTTTTCTTTATACATACTAAATGTGTGTATATACACACACACATACACACTTATATATATGTTATGTATTTATTTTCAACTTGGTTGAGTGGCCCAAACTAAGCAACCTCCTTAAGTTTTTGATTTTATTCATTTATGGATGGTTTGCTGATGTGGTCTAATGGAGGGTTTCCGTATTTCTCCCTATTTCTACATCTTAATGCAGTGTTTCCCTGAATACAGCTATGTTTTGATGATGAATAATGCAGCATAATTTCTGCCCCCTAACTTCCTCTCCATCAGCAGTACATTTGAAATTAAATGGGAAACAAACATTAAGCAGCGTTGCATATTATGATATGAGATGTCCAAGTAGTTGGCCTGATTCGGCCTTTTTTGCATATTCATTATGTAAGGCTAGGAATGCAAATGAGGCACTCTGCCGAAGTTTGTAGAAAGCGGAAATTAGTGATGCAGACCAGTGCCAGGACGAATCATCATTCACCTGATGCCTTTGTCTGGTAATCCTTTGAGGTGGCTCTCCAATCACATCACGGGTCACGATAAATGGCAAAAATTTAAGTACAGATGATGGAGACTGCTCAGATCCTTTAGTTTGGGGGTGAAAATTCAAGATTGGTTTTCCTGTAAAGACAAAGAACGCATAAAAATTAGCAATGAGCTCTGCGATGATCTTGTCTACTATTCGCTGTCTTTTGACATTTAATTTGATCTGACTTCTTAGAAACTCAGTCATGATGCCTCAGACATTATCGTGCTGATATATTATATTATATTCTTTAGTGTGGGATTTTGAACTCCCACGCTCACATTCTCTAAGCAACAGAGCCAGACTGCACAAACAAGTATTTTGATAAATAACCATTTACTAGTAGAGCAGAGATTTTGTGCCATAGTCCAAGACTAAATAATATTCTTTCTTTTATTACAACATTTTATTTTGTTATTGATTGAAACAGTATGGAATGTATTGTTTGAAATCCAATTATTTTGGAATGTGTCTCAGTCAGGAATCTACACTACAGTTCAAATGTTTGGGGTTAAGATTTTTTCATGTTTTTTAAAAAAGAAGTATTTTATGCTCACCAAGGCTGCATTTCTTTGATCAAAAATACAGTAAAAAAAATAGTAATATTGTGAAATATTTTTACAATTTAAAAGAACTGTTGTCTATTTGATTATATTTTAAAATGTAATTTATTCCTGTGATGCAAAGCTGAATTTTCAGCATTACTACTCCGGTCTTCAGTGTCACATGATCCTTCAGAAATCATTCTAATATTCTGATGTGCTGCTTAGGAAGCATTTCTAATTATTATCAATGTTGAAAACAGTTGTGTTGCTTAATATTTTTGTGGAAACCACGATTCAGGATTGTTTGGTGAACAGACAGTTCAAAATATATATTTTTTTTTTTCATTTATTTGAAATATAAATATTTTGTAACTTTTTATATGTCTTTACAGTCACTTTTGATCATCCTTGCTGAATACAATTATTTTTTCCATTTGTTCCAAAAAAACAAAACAAAAAAAACTAATCAGATTTTATTGCTTTTTGGTCACTTGAGGGTGTATCACTTTCCACAAACCCTTTTTCAGTAAACAGATTTGCAGTGGAAATCAATTATCTATGTGCCCTAACTTACATTGGCAATGTGCATGAAAGCTTAACAGATACTCCGTTATATTCAGTCTAAAAGATTAATTATCATCCTCCGGTGAGCCATCAACTTTTTAAGAAAAACTAAGCCGAGACGAAAATTTTCTGTCAGTCCTGAGGATTGTAATTAAGATGATAAAACAATGGCGTTTTCTCAGTCAATTACTTTAGAAAACTGTTGCCATCTTAGACATTTTCCCATTAAATTAATCAGTCTATTGTGACCATTAAATTAAACCGAGAACCCTCAAACAAGGCCACACATCATGGAGCATTATGGAGTTCCCAAAAATCACAAGAACCCATCCAAATGTTTACATGGTTTGATGTAAATACTGTACAATCCATCTGGAAAAGTTCTGTAATTTTAGTTTAAAGCACGAGTCCATGTGTATTGTACATCTGCATCCCTGCACACCTTCATCAATGTGCTCTACAGCACTAAAACAGACACATCTGGTATCCAGCACTTCCTGTTTGTTGCCATCTGTCTCCACTTTCTCCAGTCCATGCTTGAGTGGGCACTGTGTCTCTTGCATGAGTGTCTTGAGGGCTAAGGAACAGCACACTACACAACACTAACAGTTTGCTCGTTCTCTCAACAAGGTGAGTAATGTTAAAGCCGAGGCCCTGGGCGGCACTCGTCCTCCGGTGAGTCAGCTGTTGATGTGGAAAGGTCATTTCTCTCGTGTTTCTGGCTTCTGCTTGATGTTCGCATTAGCCAGCCATCACTGAACAGCACATCACTTTTTGGCAGGCAAACAACCCATCTTGATTAACTGAATTACTCATGTTTTTCAGGAACTTATTAAAGTTCTGAATGGCCTGACAAACTCTTGAGATTTATTTTGGACCACTACTCTAATGCAATATTTACAGTTCTTGCACAGCAGCACTTTGTTGATGTTCCTCAAGCATTCTGGTTAAAGTTTGCTCTAAACCCAAACCCAAAATCCTGTAAAACTACTGCTGTAATTTAACCCAAACTACTTAAATTATTATTATTCATGCCAAGGTTTGCATTCTAAATGGCCAGTTACTTTCATTTAAATACAATTTTTTTTATAATAAATAACACAAAATAATAACACACAAAATAACAAATGACCTTTAGAATACAACACAAAAAAAACATAATCTGCAATAAAATTCTTTATTGTTGTTTTAACAATAATAATAAACTTTAGTTGTGATCTAAAATATAAAAAATGTACTTTCATCATTGTTTTGGGCTATGTCTAACTGTAGCCTCACATTCATCACTTCATAATAAATGGCCATTGTTTAAAAAGTTGTATAAATATCCAGAGAACAAGAATTACTTTACCTGGCTGTGAATATCATAAAAGGGCAGAAATCATGTTCATGGATGAGCTAATGATTTATTAACGTAGTAGAATGAAGCAGGGTGAGGCTGAAAGCCGTCGAAGCGAAACGAGGTCGCTGAACGAGCGTGACACACGGCTCAAAAGCAGCGGAGCTTTTATTATGCCACAGTCGACCGCTTCCGCTCCTTCCGGTCGTGTCTATGTGGGGGGAAAAAAGCAGCCTGTTTTATCATACTATATACATTTGAACATTCTGTTATAATGCTACTCTGTGCGGTCATCACCGGTCTATTAAAACGCACAACATATTAAAGCGTCTTTGGAGTTTCCATGTTTTCTACAAAACAAAACCGGAAATCGAGGGGTTAGGACGTCATTGGCAGGCGACACAATGACACTATGGACAC
>NW_015652416.1:858999-860961 GCF_001515625.1 Sinocyclocheilus rhinocerous
TCTCTGGATTTAAACATTCTTCGAAACATTTGGGATAATGTAAGTACACAAGTCAGCAAAATATATAACACTGTTCTAGTGGTTTTTGGATATTTTAATAAAAAAATCTTACATATTGTGCCTTTAAGAATGAATGGTGCATTTGTGTTGCTGAAGATCATGAGACTGAAAGGTCTTTATGAATGGATCATTCATTATATAACTGATGAATAGTTTTGCAGTGAATCTTTGTGGCGGTCAGTATTTATCATGCAAATTCAAACAGAAGTTCATGCTGTTGCGCTATTGTTAGCAACTCAAGACTTACAATTTATTAATGATGCGGTCATGCTGTTTCTTTCATAATATTGAAATACATATTTGCAATAACTCAATAGCCCATTGATGAGGAGAGAACTTGAATATTAGCTTTTAATTCTATCGTTCTTTGACTGGCTTTCTCTCAGCATGAATCAACACAACACTGCCATCTACAGTATATTGCAGCGTCATCACGGATAAACACGTTTTAGTGTAATATTTAAACACAACGACAGCCAAAGACTCTGACCAATCAATACTAATTACTGAACATAAAAACCTAAACAACAAACTGTAACATTTCCATGTCATTCGTTAAAAAAATGTTCCTAATGAGCTATTACATTTCATATATTTCCCTCCGTCCATAACTAGCTTTCTGGTGGCTAACATTCAGTGTTTGAGTTTAAAGGGGTCATATGATGCGATTTCAAGTTTTCCTTTCTCTTTGGAGTGTTACAAGCTGATTGTGCATAGATAAGATCCCTGAAGTTGCAAAGACTAAAGTCTCAAAACCAAAGAGATATTCTTTATCAAAGTTAAGACTCTGCCACGCCCCCCTAAAACGGCTCATTCTAACACGCCCCCACATATCTACCCCACTATGTGGAAATATTTGCATAATCCCGCCGCAAATGTGCACGCAAAGAAAGAAGATGTACAGTATTTGAAAAATAATGTGTTTTTTGAACATTAAAGCATGTCAACATATTCTGTTACACCAAATATACAAAATAATGATCTTTAAAAAAGCATCATATGACCCCTTTAAATACTGAGTAATTAGGTCTTGACTGAAATGTATTAACATAACTTAGCTTACAAAACATTTTGAGCTATTGTACTTTTGAAATGTTAATTTAATTTACCTTTATCTTTAGCGTTTGCGGTAGATCGTGTACGTTTTTAGTTTTGTCTATCCTGTTTTCGTGCCTTCGCCTGCCAACAATGCGGGGCTAGGACTTTCCCACAGAGAATCGATTCTTTGATTTCAAAACGTTGTGAATCGAGTGTCGACTCCACTCAGGGAATCGACTCCAAGCAAAGACGGCATGATTCTAGCGGGATTTTTTATTTATCCCAGTGACTCGAATCGTTTGATTCTGTGTAAACCACAAAAAACACTGGTTCGCTTCGATGACTGTACAGTAGCAATGTTCCATCATTTTACCAGTAGTTTGCTATGCCATTAAGGGGGCCATACAATGCTGTTTCATACATTCAGAGTTGTTTACACTGTTAAAGAGTTGGATTCTCATGCTAAGCATGGACAAAGTTTTAAAAAACAATTTGGATGTATGACGGAGTATTTCAGTGCTAAAAATCTTACTTCAGGGTTTGTACAAGTTTTGGAGAGTTTTTTTCGTTCGTGGCTCTTCATGACGTAGACGAGGGTGGAACTCCTTATATGGGCAGCAACGGAGTGTCAGTTTTTGTGTTTGTTGACGAACGTTTTATAAACAAGGTCCAGTTCGACTCTGGATTTGCACATTGTTTGATACTGAAAGATGGAGCGGTCCCAGCTATAAAAGATCCCGGTCATGATCTGGAACTGCAGACAGTAAGTGAAACGGCATCAAATGCCTATTTTGTTGGCATTAGGCGCTCAAGTGCTCGTCAATCTTTAGCTCCGCCCACGGCGCGCCTCCAGGAGCTCGGCTT
>NW_015652416.1:862429-884792 GCF_001515625.1 Sinocyclocheilus rhinocerous
CTTGTTGTTTGTCATTTCTCCGATCACAAATGCAGACATGGTTTTATGTTTACGCGGCGCGATGCAACGCAACGCGTAAAAAGACAGTATAAGTCATTATAATCCGTAATTATGTCCCCACTGGATGCAACAAATGCCTCGTTTATAATGGGTTTTATTGGTTTTGTCTCGTCGCACCGGGACACAGCATCATATGGTAAGGGGCGTAACATTTCCGTCACACTTTGCGGTGTTCGGCCAATCACAATGCATTGGGTCAGCTGGCCAATCAGAGCAGACTGCGCTTGTCGGAAGGAGGGACTTTGTAGAAAATGAAGCGTTTGAGAGAGGCGGGGCATATAGGACCTACAATAATGTACAGTATTTGAAAAATAATGTGTTTTTTGAACATTAAAGCATGTCAACATATTCTGTTACACCAAATACACCAAATAATGATCTTTAAAAAAGCATCATATGACCCCTTTAAATACTGAGTAATTAGGTCTTGACTGAAATGTATTAACATAACTTAGCTTACAAAACATTTTGAGCTATTGTACTTTTGAAATGTTAATTTAATTTACCTTTATCTTTAGCGTTTGCGGTAGATCGTGTACGTTTTTAGTTTTGTCTATCCTGTTTTCGTGCCTTCGCCTGCCAACAATGCGGGGCTAGGACTTTCCCACAGAGAATCGATTCTTTGATTTCAAAACGTTGTGAATCGAGTGTCGACTCCACTCAGGGAATCGACTCCAAGCAAAGACGGCATGATTCTAGCGGGATTTTTTATTTATCCCAGTGACTCGAATCGTTTGATTCTGTGTAAACCACAAAAAACACTGGTTCGCTTCGATGACTGTACAGTAGCAATGTTCCATCATTTTACCAGTAGTTTGCTATGCCATTAAGGGGGCCATACAATGCTGTTTCATACATTCAGAGTTGTTTACACTGTTAAAGAGTTGGATTCTCATGCTAAGCATGGACAAAGTTTTAAAAAACAATTTGGATGTATGACGGAGTATTTCAGTGCTAAAAATCTTACTTCAGGGTTTGTACAAGTTTTGGAGAGTTTTTTTCGTTCGTGGCTCTTCATGACGTAGACGAGGGTGGAACTCCTTATATGGGCATTTCTCCCTGAAAAGCGAGGAAGATTGTTGACGAACGTTTTATAAACAAGGTCCAGTTCGACTCTGGATTTGCACATTGTTTGATACTGAAAGATGGAGCGGTCCCAGCTATAAAAGATCCCGGTCATGATCTGGAAATGCAGACGGTAAGTGAAACAGCATCAAATGTCTGTTTTGTTGGCATTTGGCGCTCAAGTGCTCGTCACTCTTTTAGCTCCGCCCACGGCGCACATCCAGGAGCTCGGCTTTTTCCGGAGAGAATCGTAAAGCTGTATCTTTCTTTTATAAATATGATAAAACTAAAGACTTTTTGAAGATATGAAGGATACAGTACTACTCTATAGGTACTCAAGGTTAACATGAGATTGGGTGAAACTGTGTGTGTTATGCCCCCTTTAAGTGTACAATGAGTGAATCTTTGAACCATTCATTCAAGAGAGTCGTTCAAAATTACGACTGATAAACACCACAACTGGCTTCTATTTTAAAAATAATAGTGTTTTTAATTGATCAAGCTGACTACTGTCTTTTAAACAAGCAGAGAGTGATAGTTTCCAGAAAACTACAATCAGAGACTGAGTCAAATCCAAAAATGTTTGAACCAGATCTAGACAGATTAGACTAAATTTGCCTTCTTTATAACAAAATGTCAATTATTTTTTTAAAGAAATGTCCATTTTAAAACCAGAAAATGAAATTCTGTATGAAACACCTCAAAAAAAAAAAAAAAGTATAACTATATCATAAATGTCCTATCTACATTCCTGTTGGATTTGGTATGTTCTGCACTTATTCACTGGGATTTATAAAAATGAAAATTAATTAATTAATTAATGTATTCTACCGTTAAATACAACTAGTGAAGCAGGACTTTCAAGAGATATTTTTCTCTCTATAATGTAGTGGAGATCTTTATCTATTAAAATAGCACTGTGTATGTGGGTTAATTTTCTAAATATATTATACAATTCTAACATGGTCTAATCTTTCATCATTCGCACCAGATCTTTGTAATATCTGCTTTGATCTGCACGCCTGAAACAGAGACAGTTCGCGGCCGATGACTTTTATTATGAAGGGGCTTGAGTTGACAGTGAGTTGTACACCAGCACAGCTTTAGTGAAGGTAGTCAAAAAACCTTTTATTCGGTGCATGTTTGTCCTGTTGACCACTTTTAGTATTATTTCAGTTACCAATATCGTGAGTTTCTTAAATATTAGAATAAAAGATTTTGCGTTTTGAGAGCGCATATTTAAGCTGGTCGTTTTCGGAAGGCATTGCTAGCGATCCAAGCTAATTTACAGCTGTTATGTTTTTGTTAGTTACCTACAATATCTGTAAAAAATATCTGTTTTATTTTCCGACAATATATAGATTTCAAATGTAAATACAAAGATTTAACCTTTTGAAAAATGCCTTGTTGATAAAGCTAGGAATGGGTATGTTGTTGACACCAAACTTTTGAGAAGTTGTTTATCTTGTTGTCCTATGTCTATATGGACTAGAGTTTTATTATTATTATTATTATTGTGAGATATTACACATTTGTTTTCATACTCAGCTGGTCAGATTGAAGGATGGAGACCAGCGGCAAACCCTCGACAGCACAGATTGTGTTGCTGGCCACTAGCTCGGCTCTGACTGCTGTCTTATACACCATATACAGGAAGAAGTCGAGCCATGTAGCGAGATTAAGGGTAACCAAACACCCCTGGTGCATTTCTTTTAATGACACTATCACTAGAAGAATTAGATCATACTTAAGCGTGTTGTTTAACAGGAGGCCAAGAAGATGCCATTAAATCCAGATCTCAAAACCATCCTCGATGAAGCTCCAGGAAAATGTGTTCCTTATGCAGTTATTGAAGGTATGGCTTCTAAAATAAAACTAGTGTTGCACTTTGCTGATGTTGATACAATAATGGTTCACTGGAAAATAATTATATAATTATGTATAAATGGTGTTAATGTTTAAAAAAATTTTTTACCCATACTGTGTTTCTTTAGGTGTTGTGCGCTCAGTGAAGGAGACCTTGAACAGTCAGTTTGTAGGCAACTGTAAAGGGGTCATTGAGAGGTTAACCCTAAAAGAGAAGAAGATGGTGTGGAATCGAACAACACATATATGGTACATGTTTATAATGTATATAATTTATACACTATAATATGGGTATTTTCCATTCCATTATCAGTTTTTTTTTTAGCTCTCTAAAGAAATACATACATGGCCACAATTTGTATTTGTCTACAAAATTTCACTGATCTAGGTATAATATCAGAAGGTTTTAAGGTCATTTAAACATGAATAAATTGCAGTTAAAGTTTTTTTTGTTTGTTTTTTTTTGTCATTTAGCAGATGCTTTTATCCAAAGCGACTTACAAATGAGGACAACAGAAGCAATCAATTGTAGTATTGAAACAACTAAAAACAGATCCAAAACTAAAAGCTAAAACTTTATAAATACTACTCAGCTGGACACACTTTCCTTATTTTTTCACAACAAATTGTCAAGCAAGCGCAGACACTGACAAGATACGCGATACAGAACGAGACTAAACGCGATATCAGCACGTCTCCACACAGTAAACAAAACGAAAAAAACTTTTATTTAAAGTTTTTAAGTTTATTTAAAGTATAATTATTAGAAAATGTGTTTGTGTGTAGTTTCTTCTAATAATAATAATTATTATTAGTTTAGTTTTTCATAATTACATTTTATTTATGTTTTTAAATCCTATTACACGTTATTCGAACTTTTAATTGTATTTAAATATTGCAATTATTTAAATATTCATTATTGTTTTAATATAAAGTAATATTTCTAAATATTTAGTTTCAATTATACTTTTTAAATTGTGGTTTATTTAAATATACATAATATTTAAATAAATATTATATTTAATTTTTTATTAGACTTTCCCATTTATTTAAATATTTAATGTTTACTGTTTTAATCATTTTATGTATCCCTATGCAGCATCGGTAATTTATAATAAAAATATAATTTTCACTAGCAGTAACTGTATATACCTTATTTAATCTGCTAATGCATCTTTCTTTTAGGAATGATTGTGAAAAGGTCATCCACCAACGCACCAACACCGTGCCCTTTGACCTCGCCCCACATGATGACACCGTTCCCACGACAGTGCGAGTGGTCCGTTCACTCGATGCAGCCGAATTGGATCTGGAGACCACCTATGAGAACTTTCACCCCTCCCAGCAGTCTCTGACCAACGTCATCAGCCACTTCATCAGCGGCGAGCGGCCGCAGGGCATCCAGGAGACCGAAGAAATGCTGCGTCTGGGTTCCAGCATGACAGGCGTTGGGGAGCTGGTGCTGGACAACAACCTGGTTCGTCTTCAACCCCCTAAACAGGGCCTGCGGTACTTCCTCAGCCGGCTGGACTACGACACGCTCCTGAGTAAGCAAGAGGGTCACCTGCGGATCTGGAGGGTCTTGACGGTGCTGTTTGGCTTGACTGCCTGCGCCACACTATTCTACCTGCTGTGGCGGCAGTACGTGCTGCGAAAGGAGCGGAGGAAAGAGCGCAGCCTGCTGGACGAGTACAGGAAGTGGCAGAGCAAACGTTTGCAGGAGCTCCACCTGGCAGAGGAGGATTTGTCTCCTACTTCATGCACAGTATGCTTGAATCGTGAGCGCTCATGCGTGTTTCTGGAGTGTGGTCACGTGTGTTCCTGTGAGGAGTGCTATAGGGCCCTGCCCGAACCGAAGAAATGTCCCATATGCAGGGCTACAATAGACAGGATTGTCCCTCTGTATAACAGCTAGAGGCCTGAATATAAATATGTAGTATGCAATTACTTTGAAATGAGGCACTTTGGGTGTGAGCACAGCGTTTCATGCCATGTAATATCAGCTAATCTCATCCAAATACTCGGCAGTAAAAAAATTCTTAGTTTAAGTTGGGTTTTTTGTGTTCTATTGATTGATCACACTGTTGGCAGTTGTTATCTCCACTATTTTTTATGACAAATAAGCAAATTTTCCATGGTGGTTTACACTATATTCTCATTATTGCAATCATTTTTTTTTTTTTTATTTCATTAAAAGCTTCTGTAATACAACGATTTCTGTATAAAAAAACAAAACAATTGATTTTTATGCTTTACATTTATTATTTACAATTAAAATATAAATATTTACGTGAAATAAACGAACGTCGCAAAATTCTCTACCCCATCATGAAAAGACATAGACAGAACAATGAACGTGCAAATATGATTGTGGACAAACTCTACATCGAAGGACAACTCTACCGCGACTCCAACATCACCCCATGGCTCTTTTAACTCACCTCATAAGATTAAATAAACAGTGACTGCTAAAATATATTTACATGACACACCCGCTCGATTTCCACCTGCCTTTAAACTCACGCAATGAATCTAATGCCGTACTTGTCCTGTGCACTCGATTTTTTTTTCCCCCTCTTCTGCTACCTCTCGAATAACAAATAATTATAATTATGCAACCACTTAAACTTGTATCGTGGAATGTGCGTGGCCTCCATACCCAGGCAAAAAAGACCTCAATAATTAACCACCTGTTGAAAACAGGCGCAGATATATGCTTTCTGCAGGAAACACGCATTTCAAACTCAGAACTTGGACATTTTAAATTTAAACAGTTTCACAATGCATTCTCATCAACATACAATAGCAGACAACGAGGAGTTTCAATCTTGATAAATAAAAATATTCCATTGATCCTCAATACATTCATCACTGACCCAGAAGGGAGATTTATCATCATTAATGTATCCATTAACCACAAAACATATACTTTAGCTAACATCTATGGACCAAACAATGACGACCCATCTTTTTTTCATAAATTCTTTTCATTAATGTGACACGAATAATATAATTATTGCAGGAGATTTTAATACGGTTATTAACCCACAAATGGACAGATCAAACTCTTCCATTTCTTCACGAAATTGGCACTCTAGGCACTCTACCATTATAGAACCCCTTTAAAACATTCAAATGAAGAGCATAAGGAACTGAAAACAATGTAGTCGATAGTAGAAGTTTGCTCTGTTGTAACCTAACGTTACACAAAGTGAATGCCACGAGTCATTTATTCATGCACGATAGCATAAAACATTCATACTTTACAGACTGCTATGAAAAGGTAAACAATTGTAGTTTAGGCATAAGTCAGCGCTGAAACTATAGTTAGCTTTATGAAATAATCCATTAAACTTGCTGAGATACAAGGAGCATGAACTAAATTATCAAAAATGATCAAATCGCCTCAGAAAAGAACTCATCAAAAGCAAGGCGAAAGAACTGAAAGGCACAAACTACGGACTAAATAATCAGTTTCCACGTGAAATAAACGAACGTCGCAAAATTCTCTACCCCATCATGAAAAGACATAGACAGAACAATGAACGTGCAAATATGATTGTGGACAAACTCTACATCGAAGGACAACTCTACCGCGACTCCAACATCACCCCATGGCTCTTTTAACTCACCTCATAAGATTAAATAAACAGTGACTGCTAAAATATATTTACATGACACACCCGCTCGATTTCCACCTGCCTTTAAACTCACGCAATGAATCTAATGCCGTACTTGTCTGTTTTGTTTTATTGTAAAGTATTTGTTTATATGTACACGCACCTAACTTCACACTTAACACATGGACATACATCTACACATAAACACGTCATCTCAACGCAGACTGTCTCTAACTGTCTAAATATATATGTTCAGCTCCTAGATAACTGTGCACTCAATTTTTTTTTTCTTCTTCTGCTACCTCTTGAATAACAAATAATTATAATTATGCAACCACTTAAACTTGTATCGTGGAATGTGCGTGGCCTCCATACCCAGGCAAAAAAGACCTCAATAATTAACCACCTGTTGAAAATAGGAGCAGATATATGCTTTCTGCAGGAAACACACATTTCAAACTCAGAACTTGGACATTTTAAATTTAAACAGTTTCACAATGCATTCTCATCAACATACAATAGCAGACAACGAGGAGTTTCAATCTTGATAAATAAAAATATTCCATTGATCCTCAATACATCCATCACTGACCCAGAAGGGAGATTTATCATCATTAATGTATCCATTAACCACAAAACATATACTTTAGCTAATATCTATGGACCAAACAATGACGACCCATCTTTTTTTCATAAATTCTTTTCATTAATATGCGACACGAATAATATAATTATTGCAGGAGACTTTAATACGGTTATTAACCCACAAATGGACAGATCGAACTCTTCCATTTCTTCACGAAATTGGCACTCTACAGAAACAATAATACAATACATAACCCATTTTGGACTTGGCGATAGTTGGAGAATCAATAATCCTGCACGTAAAGAATATACCTACTTCTCTCCACTTCACCAGTCCTTCTCCCGAATTGATTTTTTCCTCATTAGTAAATCTCTCACCCAATATGTAACAGAAACCACTATTCATCCAATTATTATCAGTGATCACGCTCCCATCTCTATCACGTTAAACACCCAATCTTGTATTAAAGCCCCCCAAAAGATGGTGCTTTAATACCTCTTTACTCCATGACTCAGACTTCGACAACTTTATTAAAAAAGAGTGGGCATGGGAGTTGAACGACTCTCCAGAGTCTTCACCATCACTTTTATGGGAAACAGGTAAAGCAGTGATTACAGGAAAAATTATATCATACTCATCATACAGGAAAAAACAGCAACAACAACTGGAAAAATAACCTAGAAAAGAAAATTAAACACCTTACAGATATCTACTCCACCAACCCCAGTGAACAAATACAAGGTGAACTGAACCATCTTAAAACAGAACTTAACATCATAAACCACAAAACACAGTTTATTATCCAACAACTTAAATATGATCAATATCAATATAGTAACAAAATGAGTAAATATCTAGCGAATCAACTAAAGCGTAAAAAAGAAAAAGCAATTATTCCATCCATACGTAATCAATCAGGTGAAATAGTTCAGAACCCCCAAGAAATTAATAAAGTATTTCATACTTTCTACCAAAAATTATATTCTTCGGAACATAACCCAGATAGAACAGAAATAGATAATTTCTTAAAAGAATTAAAACTACCAACAATATCAAAAGAAAAGGCAGATGCTCTAGACACTCCACTTACTCTTGATGAACTCTATAAAGCATTACATAAAATGGCAAATAACAAACCACCTGGGCTTGATGGACTCCCAGCTGAATTCTATAAACACTTCTGGCAAATTCTGTCTCCATTTTTTCACAGAGTAGTCACTGAAATAAAAACTAAATCCACAATTCCGACATATGAATACAGCCGTCATGACACTTCTACTAAAACCAAACAAAGACCCAACTTACCCCACCAGCTACCGCCTTCTCTCATTAATAAATACAGATTTAAAAATTATCACCAAAGCATTAACTACTAGAATAGAAACAGTTATCCCAATGTTAATCCACCATGATCAAACAGGATTTATTAAACACAGAAGTGCTTCAGATAACACCCGTAGATTATTTAATTTAATTAATCTTGCCCAACAAAAATAAACCCAAACTGTTATTGTTTCACTAGATGCTGAAAAGGCATTTGATAAAGTAAACTGGACATTTTTATTCAACACCCCACGCAGATTTGGTTTTGGAGAGTCGTTCATCAATTGGATACAAATATTATACACTTCACCTAGGGCCACAGTAATCACAAATGGGGTCACATCACAAAGCTTCACACTTCACCGGGGGACCAGACAAGGATGCCCACTTTCACCGTCATTATTTGCCATTTTTATAGAACCTCTTGCAATAGCAATACGACAAAAAATATTTAAATATCCATTTTAATATTTTTTGCATTTCAATAGTGAATGATTTATGATAAGGAATGCACTTAGTCATGATGAATATGTTACAATACTTAAAGGTCATATAAATAGGCTTTATTTTCTTTATGCAAAATAAATCTCTAATTTCCTTATATTTTTGTTGTGAAATATTTATTTGCTCATTTTAAGACGTTAACTTGATGTTTTGCGGTGCCCTTTCATTATTTTTATTTTTCATTTGATTTTGTTTGTTTTTATTTGTTTTTGTAAGAGTTTGAAAGGACTGTGGGTGTTTTTTCCCCCATACATTAAAATTTCTCATCTGAAGTTTTAATCAGAATTATTCAATCAAATGCCAGGGAAAGTTAAACCAAATCATTTTGTTCTTTGTTCTTCAATATGTTTGATATTAGTTATGCATAATTGACAAAAAATATTACAACGGATTAAAAATAATAAAGAGCTTTTGTTCTGTAGTGGATCAGTTCATGTAATGTGATCTGAATTTGCAAATAATTGATGCTTCATTTCCATGAAGCAGCTGTGTAAATGTTAGAGCAACATTTCTTTCTACCAGAAGAATAACTAATATATACTTGATTTGGAAAGGACGCAATGACGTATTAAAAGTCTGCACAGTACCAAAAGTCTGTAAAGCCAAAATTATACCACTAAATATTTAGAAATATATAAACTAAATGTTTCCTAATTAATCTTGAAGGGCCACAATGAAGGTGGTAGCTCATTTTTTTGGAGTTCAAACCTACCACCGTTCAGTTATATAACCATATCTTTAATCACTAAGGTACACTGGACAAAAACAAAGTGAAAGGGGTGGAGCAGCGGCACGCAGGTGATGTGTATTAATGCGGATGGAGAGGAAGCACATCCTAAGTGTTACCTTACGAAGAAAACATCAGTCATTTTAGACGACAAAAGAAGCAAATACAGTATCTCTCACCCAATGCCGTCGCAACAACTGCACATTTTCTTCAGAATTGTACTCATACAGTCTCCAGATGTTTTCTTAACAGCCTTAAACAGCCTTCTTTTTGTCGACAACTGCGAAAGAGTCCTGAAAGAGAAGAAGGTGAATCGCACAACAGACGTCTGGTAAATGTTCGAAATATGTATAAAATTATGACTTAAAAGTATTAATATATGTAATTATTAATTATTATGAATAGCTTGTATGGTACGCAGAATCAGTTAACTTTAAGTTTACTAAACAGTCTTCAGTTACTGACTGGATGTTTGTGATATGAATATATAAATGTGTAATACATATAAGTGCAATACTGTACTGTGCTTGACTTATCAACCAGATAAAAAGCCATGGATCGACAGAACAAAAGGGAAAAAATCAGTAGACAATTGGCAACCAGTTGTCACACTAAAACTGTTCATATCGAGCATGATGCAAATTGTCCAGAAATGTTTGCATAGCACTCTTTTTGCTATGCTCATAAAGTTGTGAGTTGTTTTTTGCAGAGTAAATAGAAGATATATTACCTATTAATTACTTAAACAAAGTTATATTTTTCCCAATCACACACAAGGAAGTCATTCACTTCCTTCAATGCAAAACACAAGCCATCACTGAAATGTAGCAGTGATCTCACTCTCATGTAACGGAACAATTAAAGCAAATAAGATCATTTGAAAGTATGATGATGATAATAGTGATTTAGTTCATAATGAAAATACTACTAGGTACACTACCATTCAAAAGATTAGGGTCAGTAAGATTTTAATTAATCATTTTATTCAGCAGGGATGCATTAAAATAAAGAAAAGTAACAATTAAGAATTTTTTTTAATATATATGTTACAAAAGAATTCTATTTCAATGTTTTATTTTTAAAAAGATATTGTTTTTAACATTGATAATTATAATAAATGTTTTTTGAGCAGCACATCAGCATATCAGAATGATTTCTGAAGGATCATGTGACACTGAAGACTGGAGTAATGATGCTGAAAATTCAGCTTTGCATCACAGGAATAAATTATGTTTTAAAATATATTCAAATAGAAAACAGTTGTTTTAAACTGTAATAATATTTCACAATATTACAGCTAACTCAATCAAATAAATGCAGACTTGGTGAGGATGAGAGACTGTAAAAGACAAAAAAAAATCTTACTGACCCCAAAATGTTGAATAGCAGTGTAAATATGGTACTGGTCTATATACGAATACTACAGCGATATAATTGTATTTGAAAAATGTTCCAACTTTGTAGTAAATTGCTTCTTTTTGCTCTGCTTGTTTATTGCTGCCATATGGCTTTTGACAGCTTGAACATCTGGAAAATAATTCTTTCAAAATGATGCATTTTGCCAGCTTGACTGGTGTAGGCAAGATGGTGCAAGACAGCAACCTGGTTTGTGCTCCACCTCTGGACATACAGCACTTCCTCACTCTTTACTCCATCCTGAAGAAGCAGGAGAGTGACCTGTGGTTCTGGAAGCTCTTGAAGGTGATGTTCGGTCTGACCGTCTGCTCCATCTTCCTCTACATGCTGCACAGGAAACCAAGGAGAAGAGTTAGGAAGTTCAGACATATAGAGGAGCTGTTCAGGATAACGCAGTCTGTCAGAGTTCAAACCAGTCTCATCTCTAAAGATATTAATTAGAACTAGAAGCTGCTGGTTATGAAGTGTTGGGGGATGTTATTTTCTTTGCTACAATCTTTGTTAAATGGGACTGCCTAAATATATTATATTAGCTATGTATATTTAACAAACAATATTATAAAACATGTAAACAATTAAAGAACATGCACATTTCTCTAGTTTGCATTAAAGGCAGGGTATGTGATTTTTCAAAAACACTTTAGAAAACTGATTCGGGCCGAATAGCAAAACAAACTTGTAGCCAATCAGCAGTAAGGGGTGTGTCTACTCGTGATGTGGAGGAGAGAGCTTTCAGTGCATGGTACGGACATTAGCCGAGCCGAGCGACAGAAAGATAGAGATGGCGGATAAAAAAACAAAAGAGGAAAACGTCTGCGGAACGACAAGGCAAGAAGTAGGACCCGTGTAAATATCGGATCAGCTTTCCAGCGCTGGAGAGAACTCAAGGAGCGGAGGCCTGCGATCGGACGCCGAGGTTGCTTTGTTTCTTCTCAATAGGTGAGTAACACAGTGTCTACAACAGCTAAAGTCTGCCTACACCGGACGCGATCAAACGACCGTTGAAAACCATTTGAAATTTGTGTCAGCACGTCATAAATAGAACCCGGCAGCAGTTTTCTGTCGGGATTTGTTGCGCCGCGCCGCGCCGCTCACGTCCGTAGACACGGAGTAACATTGGTTTTGCTTTGTTTCACAAAACTAATCGTTGCCTGGGTTGCGTACGTATATGTGGGGCGGAGCTATCAAAATAGGGGCAAGACCCTTTTGGGGTAGGGGCGTGTTTGTTTTGGTGATTTCAAATATCAACATTGGCTACCAGATATCACTTACTCTGCCTTTAATTGCACATGAAAAAGAGTACTACTGTATCTGACCAATAGATGGAGCTAAATACCTTTCTGTCTTTACCATCACACTTTAATCTTGGAGGATCACTATGGGTTGGTTAGTACTGAGATAACCATCAACATAATGCCTTAAACTATTAAAACCACCAGAAATCTTCAAAACCTCTCTAGCTTGAGTAATAACTACAGATGAAATCATATAAACCACTAACAAGCCACTAATGATTTAAGTCCAGATTGCAGTCTATAGCCATTCAATAAATTAAAGCATATGAATCATATTATAGGCCTACAATATAACAGAATATTATTATGAATATGACTTTGAATTAACATTAGTATTATATAATGGTAGGTGATGTTCTTAATAAAAGTGTTACAGAAGAAATCAAGTTTTTTTTGTATTAAAGACTATGTAAAAATGTTACAGTAAAAACATAAACTGGTTAACTGTATAGCTTATATATACGTAAAAATATATACTTTGAATGTATAATTTGTCATTTTATTGTAAACTGTTTTTAAAAATGTTTTGGAAGGAAAATGCATTAATTTTAATAGCTAAGATTTTAATAGCTCAATTAATATATTAATTCCTGTAATCCTGTAAAAACACATCATCATTGTATTTTTATGCTAAAGTTCTGGTGAACACAGTAGCCTTTTTTAATATTTCACAGTAGCTATATTACCTGTCTATATGAGTTTTGCTTAAAGGCACAATTGTGATTAGATTATGAATTTCAAGGAATAGTTCATATTATGAAACTTTACTCGACTTCAGGCTAGTCCAAGATGTAGATGAGTTTGTTTCTTCATCAGAACAGATTTGGAGAAATTTAGCATTACATCACTTGCTCACCAATGGATGTCAGAATGAGAGTCCAAACAGCTGATAAAAACATCACAGTAATCCACAAGTAATCCACACCACTCCAGTCCATCAATTAACATCTTGTAAAGTGAAAAGCTGTGTGTTGTGGCTAAAATACAAGTCCTCCTTCCATAATATTGTTTTCTGGATTATTGTGGTGTTTTTATCAGCTGTTTGGACTCTCATTCTGACGGCACCCATTCACTGCAGAGGACTGGTGAGCAAGTGATCTAATGCTAAATTTCTCCAAATCTGTTCAGATAAGGAAACAAACTCATCTACATCTTGGATGGCCCTGCACAGGGCCGGAGTGGGACTCATTTTCAGCCCTGGAGTTTCATGCCTTAGACCGGCACACTTTGTTTGTTTGTTTTTTTGTACTGGCCTTTTCAGTGCCGCCTTTGCGCTTTCTATTATCCATTTTTTTATCTATTATTTTTTGCTCGCATATCTCCAACAACGACTTTTTTTTTTTGAGTAAGGTAAAAAAGAAACTGTCAGGGGAGTCAAAAGATTAGATTAGATTAGATTCAACTTTATTGTCATTATGCAGAGTACAAGTACAGAGCTAATGTTGATAATTATGTTATCAACATAATTATCAAAAGATAATTATGTCATTATTAGGGTTGCCAATTAACTTCAGAAATGGAAAATAAGGGACAATTGTGATTTTTTAAATCTTATTCTTCAAGAATTCTTGTATTCTTGTAGAAAATATGAAAAGAAAATAAGGGACAGAATAAGGGATGTTCCAAATATTTGTGATGTACCATAATGTAGGCTGTCTGCCTGCAGTTAAAAAGTTCTCAGAAATAATCACAATTGTTTTGCTTAACCTATTTATGTACAATTATTCTAAAAATAATTTTAATGTCATACAAAAAATGTCATCGGCCTCCCGATGCTCCCGATTAGCCAATCCGGGCCTGGCCCTGCATGAGGGTGAGCACATTTTCATTTTGGGGTGAACTACTGTGGGATTCAATCCCACAACCTAAACCCATGTCACCCATACGCATGTTCTAAATGGTTACTTACTCAAGAAAAATGATGACACAGCATGAATCAACCCTAAATGTATTCAAAGTCAACCCCATCTTTCACCACTAAGCCACAGTGCCTATGTGCAAAGACACGAATGCGACAAGCTTCTGGGTGGCAGTGGTGGTAAGTCACGAATCAACCCCAGTGGGATTCAAACCCACATCCTTGTGGATATCTTTAACCACTAAACCACAGCACCCAAGTGCTGCAGGCAGCAGAGTGGGGTGGAGGAGGGGGATGGAGTGACGTCTCTCTGCTCTCTGAGGATCTGCGTGTGTGTTTTTGCATCGCGCTCCTGTTTTGCATCTACATCAGTTTTTCCGAGCGACTCCTGCTCATCGCCTGTAAGTAACGACAGGAAAAGTGAAAGTGACTCCCGTAGTATGAAGGTAAAATACAGCTGCATCTGATCGTGACAGTGAGGTTCTCGCTCGCTGTTCGTCTACAGAGCCCTCGCGCGTTAGTTATCGATTCTTCCCGTATCTCTTCATCGATTATTGTGACCGGGATCATGTCAGAAGTGCTCCCTTACGAAGAGAGCATCTCTCATTATGGCGACGATGGAGATGAAGAGCAGATATCCCTCACCTGTCGTCTGCAGAACAACAGCAGCAACTTCTTCAGTTCTGGGCAGAACAAACGAGCTCCGAAACTCGGACAGATCGGACGCAGCAAGAGAGGTGGGAAAACCACTTACTTGCGTTGTTTCGTTGGTGAAATAAAACTAGGAGTTGGTTTTCTAGTCTTAAAACATATATTAATGTTGTCATATTCAGCAAACTAAAAAAATACCTAATTAATGAGTCGAACTAATGCCTTCTTTTCACTATTACCTTTGATATGATACCGATGCCTTAAATATGCTAATTTATGGCATCACGTGATTATGTCAGCGTGATGCGTTTGCTTGTTTACTTTTGCCTGCTTGTGAGTTCATATGAGTTTTCATCTCATGGCAAATTGTTTAGTTTTCTAGTTAAAAGATGGCTAATTGACTAATAGAAACTTTTTTTTCCGTAAAAGTATAGACATGTATAGCCATATATACATAAGTAAAATGTATATATACATTTTAGGTGCTGTAACAGTAAATTCGATAACACTTTTCAGAATTTTCTAAAAAGAACAAAAAATACACAATATTTTTGTGAAAGGGACTGAAATGTAACTCATTATTTAATGATAATGTTATATGTATATACACTACCTTCAGGGCTAGTTTATATCAGTGAAATCATTGTGAAATTTCACATATTCGCCGGTGCAAAAAAAAAAACTACAATCTAAGCTGTTTTTTTTAATATTTCATTTTATTTTATTTCCTTCTTTAAATTTTATTTTACTTTTATATTGTTTTTATTTCACAGATAAACAAACAAACAATTAATCAATAAAGCTATGGGTTCTTAGCCATTTTTAATCACCATTAACTTTTTGCAGTTCAATTAAAAGTTTTTAAAATGTTAAAAGTAGAAATATTATATTTAATGTCAGTCCAGTATTATCAGGTCATACCAAACAACATACTTAACAATAGTCCTAGAATTAGAAAATGTATACTTAAAATAAATGAATTATAGCATGTCATTCTGTTTTATTTACATTAGTCAATTTCATCCATTATTTAATAATTTTTTTTACATTTATTTGATTTATTTTTTGCAGTCTGCAAAGCCTGACTGTCATATTCTTGTCCTAAAGTCTTGTCATTTCTTCAAGGGCATCACGTTTGACCCCAGTGCCTCTTGTGATTTCTCTTTCAGTTGTCATAGAAGACGACAGAATTGATGAAGTCCTGAACAACACGGCAGAGAAGTCATCGGCGGGAGTGTAACGCACAAGAACGTTGTTACAGCTGCAGGAAATCGTGGGTTCTGTGCATTCTGCATCGAAAGCACTTTGCAGTCCCTCTTAGTATGGGTTGAATTACACGGTGCGGCAGCAGGCGAGGAGAACGTCCTGCTGCGGGCATCCAAATGGAGGAAGCGGGGGTCTGTCTGCTTTCTCTCTTTAAGGGCATGTTTCATATCCCTTCTTATAAAGTGACATCCTACACTGGACAAACAAGTCCTATGTTGTTTAATACATGTGGAGTTGGTCTGTAGTGGTCCAGATTCAGTTTATATTGTGAGAGGAATGCATTGATATCACAAGCACAAATCTGGCAACTTTCGTTCTTTATTTTGCTGTGAGACTGAGCACTTGTTTTCTCCGTATCTTTTTGTGCACAATGAAAGTGTTTTTCACTTTAAATATCCTAATTATGATCTCTTGGATACATTTTTTGTTCTTTTGCAGGGACGACAGACTGAGCAAATGTTTTTTATAGGATGAGAGAGGAAAGACTACTTTTTTAAAAATCCATTTTTTTCATGTTGCATATTGTAATTTTTTGATGTGGCTGCAAACTGCCTGCTTAGCCTGAGTTCAAAAGCTTATTTTTATATCAAAGAGCTATTTCTGAGAAAGAAAAAAAAAATGCTTATTCGAGTTATAGTCGTAGCACTTTCAAACGTGGTTGTCACAGCTTTCAGCTAAATGGATTTTGATCACTTCTGTGCCAAAATTTTGCAAAATATGCCAGTCGACTTGTGTTTCCGTTCACCCGAGTAATGTGAAGTTTTCCAGGCCTGCCTCTCATATATATTTCAGGGCTTTCTTAACTGCTTTTTTTTTTGCATGAGACAGGCACAGACGCCTCCTTCTGTGGCAGTGAATTACTAATATATTTACAGTAATGTTGCTCTGAATGACAAACCTCAGACTCTTGAATATTGTGTATGTTGCACTTACTGTTAAACAGGGCTATATTTGCAATGAAATGTATCACCAATAAAATGTGATTATATAACAGAACTCCACCACCCTCATTGTACACTATGTAAAATTTCTTCTCTTTGTTGAAGATGAAGCTTCGGCCTTGATTTCCTCTTTTATCAGTTATAAGGTGGAGCTTTTCTAAAACAAATGCTTTCTTATTAAAACAGGCCTGTTCAGATATAAGTTGTCGGGTCAGTAACGAGAAATGCATTTCAGTTGTTTAACCCGAAGCATGTGCTTCAGTCTCTTAAAAGGTATATTCTATGTTCAATACAATTTAATAAATAAATCAGTGTAAAATAGTTTAACAAATCAATATTGACCCTAAAATGAGCGCAAAAAAAAAAGAGTCTACAATGATTGCTTTTGCAATAAAAGCGTATTAAAGCCAGACACTGCACTAAAGTAGATGTTAAACTACCCAGTTTCTAAAGATAACTTTAAACTATGTTAGTGTTAGAGTTTCAACTACTATCAGGATCATATAAAGCATGTAAACCTGGTAAAGAATTCAATAAGCTCCACCTACAGGAATTACACATATATTTCATAACTAAAAGTGTGTCTGGCTAAAAAAAAAAAGTCACAACGCTTAAAGGGGTCATATGATGCGATTTCAATTTTTCCTTTCTGCAAAAGATTTCAATTTCAAATCAATTCTATTCCTTAGAATTCATCAGATAACCCTGAAGAAAAACGTATCACGGTTTCTACAAGAATATTGAGCAACTCAACTGTTTTCCACATTGATAATAATTAGAAATAAGAAATTCTTGAGCCACAAATCAGCAAATTAGATCATGTGACACTGAAGACTGGAGTAATGACAGGAATAAATTACATTTTAAAACATATTAAAACAGAATATATTTATTTTAAATTGTAATATTTCAGAATATTTACTGTATTTGTGATCAAATAAATGCTCACACTTATCCCAAACTTTTTAACGGTGATGAAAAATTTTACATTTCCATTTTTAATCTAAAACATAAATTTGTAAATGTTTTCTAATTCCTATAGAAACATTCAGATTCTACATTCAGATTTATCCTCACCACAATGGCCAACCAATCAAACCTACAAACTTAATACCAGATTATTTACTAATAATCAGGTAATCAGGTGAGAGAAACGTCACAACAGTTCATTCTCTTTTTACGCTTAAAAGCTTCAATGGCACCATTTGGACAACATGAGAACTGGGTTTACTTACTCAATTACAACATTTCCACCCTATTTTCTCAAAGGAAATGACGCAAAGCTGCTCAAATGAGCGGTTTATAGAAAATAAGAGGCTGCAGGGGAAATAGCGAAGAAATCTATCTCACAGAACAGCACCGAATAAATCAGTCAGAGAAAATCAGAGACGATACTTAGGTCTGTGAATACGTTGTTGTGCGCATTACAATTACTGTACAATTTCTGTAAAATGTTAGCGATTTAAATGGAAAAAGAATACAAGAAAGCCATAGCAAAATCTTTTAATTGACAACTTTAAGTTACCTTAGCATATATTGGGGTGGGAAAAAAGTGTAATTTTATTGCATATTAATTTTATTGCAGATTTTATTGGATTATCTCAATTTATGGTCAAATTAGATTAAAATGACATTTTAAAATATTATTAAAATTATACAAATTATGTACATATTGTTAAAAGGATCTACTCATAATTTACAGCGAAAAGAGACGTGTCTGTGTGATGCATTACATTGGATTATTATTAAAAATGTATTATATTATTATCTATTATTTTAATAGGATTTTCTTTAAATATTTTCAAGCACAACAAAGATTTAAAAGGAAGATTAAGAGTGTAATTTCTTAAAAGGAACTTCAAAAGTAATTATAAATATTAAAAAAAAAAATAATAATAATAAATCTGTAATCTGCCCCCATGGTTAAAAAAAAACTTTTATCTAGTATAGTGGGCCTATTAGTCATTAATCAGGATATTAGATCTAATATAATTTTTGTGCAACTAGTCACCAAAAGGAACTGCAAAAATATTAATTTTCTTTAATATTAAAATATTTACTATGTTTTTGTATATATGTTATTATTTATTCATACACCAATCAGGCATAACATTATGACCACTGACAGGTGAAGTGAATAACACTCTGTCAATGTTAAAGAATGTATCCTTTAATATTCAGATTAATGACTAATTCAGCTTAAGGCTACTACTGCTGATAGTGAATCATATAAAAATCACATTTTCAAAATCAATCTTGGGGTGTCAACAAACACAATTAAAGCGTCTTTAATTAAACAATTATAATGCAGTGCATCTCACAGGCCTATTGAAGAACTACAGAAAATAAACACATTTGGGGACAAAAACAAGAAAACAAAAGTGTTATTGTGTGTTGGCATCTCATTAGAGCTCCAGCAGATGATGCAGAGCAGTGCGTGAAGCCGCTTCCCCTTCACTATTCTGTCCACTCTGGACACACAGGTACAGCTGGCTGCCATGGCAACAGATGCGCTCAGTGTTGTCCTGGAGCAGCGATGTGAGCAAAAGCCCCAATTGGCGCCTTTTCTCTATGCAAATAATACAGCTTTGCATCAAAGCCATGTGTTTTATTATTCCCCACTTAAGCTGGCGAGCGGAAACTCTGAATGATATCGCTCTCAAGAGCCACGTGGTTCGGATTAAATCTTTTGTTGTTGTGTTTTGCTAACTGCGTGTCACTATTCGAATAAGGACAACAGAATGCATCTTTAAAGTGATAATTCACCAAAATGCAAAAGCATTTACTCACCTTTATGCTGTTCCAAACCTGTTTGAATTGTATTCTTTTCCATATAGCTAATAAGAATCGATGACTTGGGCGGTTAAGCGCCAAAATGGAAATAATTAACACTAGAAAATACATGATTGCAATATTCCAAGTCTTATGAAGCAATATTACATTTTGTGTTAATTAGCCTATGTCAAAAAACAACATATTTTACATTATTGATGCGCTTGATTTTCTCGTACCACGTGATCTTTTACGTGCAACGCCTCACGTAAATCACGTGATTTACTTGAGGCGTTGAATCATGTGACGTGAAAGTTAAACATGATTAAATATTGTAATTTATATATGAAGCTAACTTGAATATTGTCTATAACTAAGTCAAAGGACTTAAACATTAAAACGGACAGATCACAGGCCTATTTATGGATTAATGTTTCATGTAGGTATTTTAGCGTCAATAGACTACACCCAAACGACTTTGACAACTTTTATTTCAAAATAAAATAAATTGTCAGTTTAATGAAGAACCAGAAACAAAACCAATTTGCAATTCATTTTGACCACTAGATGGCTACAGTGTACACTATGCTGAAAAACGTCTTTTACAATAGTGTTTTGCCATCACTTGCGTTTTTGTATCAAATGCTGTCAGCCATTTTTGTAGTTCGCATGACTTTGTCCTCCATCTTGGAGCTTTGCTGAAGAGTTTGTTTTTCTGTGAATATCGACTTAAAGCAATCGTATGACATAAAAAAGACTTGGAATATAGCGTACAATTTATGGTGCTTTTAAGCTGTAGGCCTACCCTTTTATTATTATTTCAGATCTTAACAGCATCATGAATGGCCAGGATAAAAATTCTCCTTCTTCACCTTCTTCAGGAGAAAGAAAATCATGGGTTTAGCAACATGAGGGCGAGTAAATTGTTTCCTGAACAACTTAAAAGGGTCTTACATGAACATTTTTGCTCCTTGGAGACTTGCTGTTTACTTAACTGCCATATATCAGATACTGATGTAAAGGTTAAATTCTGCTTCGTTGCAAGGCATCATGCCACTAATTACAGTAAAAGACTGATTTCGCTTTGGGACCATGTTTATCTGAAAGTTCCACAATGGTTGCTATGGAAATGTGTGCTGAGAAGGGAAGTTGTCCTAGTTAGAGCACCGCTTGTGTTGGCAGTGATCTGTAGGAGGCTTGAGAACGATGCTCCTGTCTTATCATTAATTCTCCTTGATGCATTTCCAACAACAGCGCACAATGACTAGATTGCTATTGTGATAAAAATCATCATTTTCCCATTTGCTTCTGAGAGGGTTGCACAGTTAAACGCTCTCCGCCCACTCTACAGATTGTTTGCTCACCTCTGTGCTTCTTTTAAAATGGTAAAAATGTCAATGATCCAATAGTAATGTCAGATATTTGCAAATGGGCCAGTTTGAACTAACTAGGCTCCAACGTGACACCAAGCCGCAGGAGATTGTGTGCTTGCTTACAGCATCTTGACTTGGCAAAACTGTTTGGCTGAAAATAGGAAAAACCATCTCAGAGTTGGCATATTCAGCAATATACATAAGAAACAGATAATACTGTTGGTTTGAGATGAGCTGAAATGCAGTTTCTTTGGTGCACTAAAGCCAAGACGATCACTCTTGTATTAGATTTCATGCATCATTGCTCTATGGCAATAAAACTGACTGGGGACTGGATGATTTCCATCACATTTAACTGGTTTCTTGAAACACGTTGATTAGTATTTTGAATTTTAATCACCACCTAGATTCCACATTTTCTGAGATGATGCGTTTATGATATTTTGTGCTTAGATGTGTCTCAGTGTAAGCCTATGAGATTTTACATTTCTTGGAAAAGTAACAGCACACCATTCATCATTCAAATAGCAAAAACACTATGGCATGAGTTACACACTAAACTTTAATAACTAATGTGAGTGTATACTAATTAAGTTTGCAGTATGGGTATATATATTTTGGTGGGCTCTTTGTGATTAAAATCTTGCGAAATCATCTAATAGACTGACTTAAAAGGTTATTCAATTAATTTTGCTGCAGACAAAGTTATTAAAGTGTGTGACATCTCTTTTCATTTAAAACATTTATTATTCTTAAAGGGGTCATATGATGCAATTTCATTTTTTCCTTTCTCTTTGGAGTGTTACAAGCTCTTGGTGCATAAAGAAGATCTGTAAAGTTGCAAACACTAAAGTCTCAAATCCAAAGAGATATTCTTTATAAAAGTTAAGAGTCAGCCACCCCCCCCTAAAACGGCTCGTTCGAACACGCCCCCACATATCTACCTAACTGTGTGGGAAGATTTGCATAACGCCACACAAATGTTCACGCAAAGAAAGAAGGAGTAACTTTTATTCTCGCTGTAATATTGTTGCCGCCGC
>NW_015652416.1:888415-895473 GCF_001515625.1 Sinocyclocheilus rhinocerous
ATTTAAAGGATTTGCTACTGATGATTCAAACGCGAGTTTTGGGCAGTGTGGATTAACGTTAGCACTTGTTGTTTGTCATTTCTCTGATCACAAATGCAGACAGGGTTTTATGTTTACGCAATGCAACGCAACGCGTAAAACGACAGTATAAGTCATTATAATCAGTAATTATGTCCCCACTGGATGCAACAAATGCCTCGTTTGTAATGGGTTTTAATGTTTTTGTCTCGTCGCTCCGGCCGGACACGGCATCAACAGTATGTGAGGGGCGTAACATTTCCGTCTCATGCTTGAGGTATTCGGCCAATCACAACGCATTGGATAGCTGGCCAATCATAGCACACCTCGCTTTTTCAGACCGATGAGCTTTGTAAAAATCGACGCGTTTCAGAAGGCGGGGCATACAGGAGAAACAATAATGTACAGTATGTGGAAAATAATGTGTTTTTTTAACTTTAAACCGCATAAACACATTTCATTACACCAAATACACAAAATAATGTTCTTTTTAGCAGCATCATATGACCCCTTTAAAGGAATAGTTTACCCAAAATGAAAATTGGCACCCTAAGGTCATCCAAGATGTAGATTAGTTTGTTTCTTCATCAAAACAGATTTGGAGAAATTTAGAATTACATCACTTGCTCACCAATGGATCCTCTGCAGTGAATGGGTGCCGTCCGAATGAGAGTCTAAACAGCTGATAAAAACATCACACTAATCCACAAGTAATCCACAGTACTGACATATTTGTTTAAAACTGTTTTGGACTGTTTTCACTTGTAAACAGTGCTTATTTTGTGCATATTTCGCTCTTGATTCAGACGAGATAACATTTTCACTGAAGCAATATTATGAAAAGAGGACGTGTATTTTAGCAGGAAGCAACTATTTAAAATGGTCTTGATGAATTTGTTTCTTACAAACACGCAACTTTTCGCTTCATAAGATGTTAATTGATGGACTGGAGTGGTGTGGATTACTTGTGGTTTATTGTGATGTTTTTATCAGCTGTTTGGACTCTCATTCTGACGGCACCCATTCACTCCAGAGGGGCCATTAGTGAGCAAGTGATGTAATGCTAAATTTCTCCAAATCTGTTTTGATGAAGCAACAAATTCATCTACATCTCTAAATTTCAAGCTCGTTTTAATTTTTGGGTGAACTATTCCTTTAATGTAAAGTAGCAATCACTGGAAAAGGCTTCGACATGCCATTTTTTAAACTATCATGATGGAAATGTCATGATTATGTGGAATACTTGACAGTACCATATAATTATCATAGTAAATGAATATGGTAGTCAACTACTATCATGGTATATATATCAAAATACCATGATATTGTGATATGATATACCATCTCAGTGGTTTTGAAAGGGTAAAAGCAATGAAGCCAAAACAAAAAGTCTTTCAAAATCCAAGCTGAACATCATTATAGATGTCAGAGTTTGAGTAATTTATGAGCAGAAGAGTTTTTAATTGCATTTGATCGAACAGAAGGTTAATTTGATTCACACTAATGCATCTCTATGATTGAAATTCGACGTCATAACTATGTTTGCTTTAATCCACAAGAAAACTGTTCAAGATTTTTGAACTGATTATCAAAAATATTATCATTATAAATTATTTAAAAAAAATTTAATTATTCCTAGATTATTTAAAACTTATGTTTTAAATGTGCTGTATATAACTGAGTTGTTTTGCACAGAAATGTTTCATGGAATAACTTAAAATGAGAACATTTAAAAATAGTGTTTACACAAGTGAGATTTCTGAGAAACTGTGAATCTGAGAATAACGGATAGTAAGTCAAAAGTCATTTATTCCTAGAGAAACCTGTAAGACCCTCGGCTCATCATCATTAGGACAAAAACAGGCTTCAGCTTTGAAGAGAGCACAGTATGTGGCTGTAATTGGCTCTGGGAGACACGGGTTTTAGCAACAGTGCAGGCAGAGAATGAAAGAAGAATTGAATTCATTATGTCCAGTGGCTTCATGTATCCCTGATTCAATTCAAGAGGTATTTTTTAAAGGCAGTAAAAGGGTGAGTCACTCCCATCAGCACATATGCTGTGTCATAATTAGATCTGATTCACAACTCAATCACAATCATTAAGAGAGTCTGTGTCAAAGTCAGGGATGTCATGGACACTAATAAGTCTCTGAAAAACACATATTGAGGAAAAAAGACTTCAAAAAGAGTAAGAGAAAATCAAGTTTTAACAAATCATCATCTCATTTTTATTAAAGGCCAATTTACTGTATAGTGATAAAATATTAAACATAAAGACAATATGTTCCAAAATTGAAAAAAGAATGTTATATTGTCACAATACTGGATCCAAAGGAAATTATTAGAATATTATCTAGAAAATATTTATTTTGTACAGCTCACAGAAGATTTTTTTCCACCCAATGTTAGAAGAAAATGAGATGCATAAATCTGAAGAATTTTCAATTCCAATGTATTTGTATTGCACTTTTCACAGTAAATATCATTCCAAAGCAATTTTACAGAGAATATAGATATAATATAATAAATAAAATAAAATAAATATTAGAAACTAAATATAACTAATATAAATATTAAAAACTTAAACATTCAAATATAAAAAGCACATACAATTACTACAATTTAAACTAAAATGAAAAGTTATTTGAAGTTATTTCAAAATATTAATAAAATACTTTAATAGAGCACTGAACAAAATGGTAGAAAAAATTTTCATTCATAAATTGCTAGTAAATTTCACAAATAATTACAAAGAAACTTCAAGTACACTCTTAAAAATGAAGGTGCTTCACGATGCCATAGATTAAGAACCTTTTTTGTCTAAATGGTTCCATAAAGAACCTTTAACATCTGAAGAACCTTTCAGTTTCACAAAAGCTTCTTTGTGGCGAAAGAAGGTTCTTCAGATTATAAAAAGGTAAGAAAGAGATGGTTCTTTAAAGAACCTTTGACCGAATGGTTCTTTGTGGAACCAAAAATGGTTCTTCTGTGGCATCGCTGTGAAGAACCTTTTAAACACCTTTATTTTTTAAGAGTGTAACACTAAATTGAACATAAAAGTTTTAAATATAAAGACTGAAATAGTATTTGATTGTAAAACATACTCCAATAATCTACAGTGTGTTTTATTTACAACTTAGAAAAAAAATCATAAAGATGTATTTTTACAGTATAGACATAATAGCAAATATAAATAACTAAATAAATACATACATACCCCAAACCAATTTAGTTTAGTAATTAGTAATTTAGTTTAATTTAGTAATTTAGTCAGCTACCTAGCAACACCTGAGTTTTCTTAGCAACTGACAGGTGACCAATTGTAGGTCTTTATAAGCCGTTCCACCGCATGGTTCCTGTTCTACATGAAGATTAAAACAATCACAAATCAACTCTACACACAGTTTGCATCAGTTTAGTCTGTTTAATGTTTCCAAATATTACTACAGAACATCTGTTCACTCAACCATAAAGGACTCATAATCTGAGCTCACCTCTGCTTCATGTGCATTTAATATTTCTGAAGAATCAGAGTGTGTTTGTCATCCTCTGATAACACACGCTGACATACTCTTGGCATGATAGCTGTGAAACGGCAACAAAACATGGATTGCCAGCACTGTTGCCATAGTAACCCCACAGCCTCTCACGCTTCAGTGGCCAGTGCTGGGAAGTCTTTATTTTTTTATCGTGGCTCAGTGAGTCTCCCACACAAAGCATGAAGCATGTGTCTCGCAGACATGCTTTCTGTGAGCGACAGTGATTTTTCAGCCTCCGTGTCTTTATTTTGACTTTCCGTGACAGATACTGTAATGTAGTCATGCTAGATGCATTACTCTGATTCCTTTCGCAGTCGTGTGTTATGTAAAGGTCTTCTGTTATGTAACTTTGCGCTACCAAAAAAAGTTTATAGCTCTAGCATCAGAGTTTGTCATGAAAAGGTCATGGAAGTCTTCACTGTGGTGCAGCTATTTACAAAACTGAACACTAAGAGGGCATTTGGGAGATGTTACAAAACCTAGTGTGCTTCCTACGGAGGCAGTATTTTAAGAAAGCATAGGTGCATTCGTGACTCTAAGCTTGTAGCAATTATACAATTATGCATTTTTTTCTAAGATAATCATCTAATTGTAAATATACACCATTCCCCTCAATGAGCTCAGTATATACTACTGTATATACAACTTTTTTAATGTTTATGAAGTAATTACTTATCTAAAAGTACCTATTTAGAGTGAATGCAATTTCAGACGCGCTATTTCAGTGCGCTATTCGTCACAAATAGATATTATGGGTTCTCGATTGACATCTGGTGAAATATAAAAATTAAAAAAAGTTTCAAATGTAAAATGTTTCTAGAAAAAACATTAAAAATATGCTTATTAGTGTATCTAATGAATGCTGCTGTTCATATCAATCAAGATACGCTTAGGTTGTCTAGTTTTTGAAATAGTTTCAAAGTAGCATCCCCAAAACTAAAGTTCAATTATTAAACATTTTTAATATGTAACATATGTAATATCTTCAATAACACACTAAATTAAACATTCTTTCATAAAACATAATTTTAATATTAATGTCTTATTTATAAAAAAAAAGAAATTATTTTCATTTTTATTTATAAATGTATTTACTTTTTTTTGTTTTGTTGTGGGGCCAGAATGAAAGACATAATTGTCTCATTTACACTTGAGTAGGATAAGTCTCTGGGAAGGTCTTCTTGGGATAAAAATGTAAATAATTAATGTTTTAATATTTTATTAGCAATAAATAAATGTATATAAATATACATATTATTATTATTATTATTATTATTATTATTAGCAAATTTGCTGAGAAGAATGGGCAAGAAATGTGCAGAGCTCATACAGACTTACCCAAGAAGTAAGAATACACACACATACAAACCCACCCACACACACACACACACACAAAATTGAGAATTGTCTAGGAAGGTCTTCTTGGGTAAATCTGTATGAGCTCTGCTCATTTCTTGCCCATTTTTCCCAACAAATTAGCTCCAGCCAAATTATACGGAGAGAGCCAATGGACAGCATTTTTCAAGTTCAAGTTCAAGTTCAAGTTGAGCTTTATTGTCATTCTGCTACATGGGAGGTGAGGGGGTGAGATGGTCCATGTTTCAGGAGGTAGGGGGTTTGTATGGGGTTTCAGAGGAGGGCGGGGTGATTTGAGTTCAGGGCTCTCACAGCCTGGGGGAAAAAGCTGTTGAGCAGTCTGGTGGAGCGGGCTCTGATGCTCCGGTACCGTCTTCCTGATGGTAGGAGCTGGAAGAGACTGTGGGAGGGATGGGTGGGGTCCTTCAGCAGTTTTTGTGCAGGTGTGTCATTCTGCATTACAAACCGTGAATAAAAGTGGTTGAGTGCATCCGGGAGGGATGTGTCATTATCACAGGCCTGTGGTGGGGGCTTGTAGTCAGTGATGGTCTGAATGGCTTGCCACAGGCTCTGTGTGTCTCTGCTGTCTGTGAAGTGATTGTTGATTTTTTGAGCATATGACCGTTTTGCATTTTTGATGCCACAGGACAGATTGGCTCTTGCTGTTTTGAGGGCTGCTTTATCTCCTGATCTGAATGCTTCATCTCTGGTCTTTAGCAGCCCACGAACCTCTGCTGTCATCCACGGCTTCTGGTTTGCACGTGTGGTGATGGTCTTGGTGACTGTCACATCATCAATGCACTTTTTGATGTAAGCACTCACAGTTTCAGTGTACTCCTGCAGGTCTGTGTGGTTGTTGTAGGTGGCTGCCTCTTTAAACATGTTCCAGTCTGTGCACTGAAAGCAGTCCTGTAGTGCTGAGGTAGCATCATCTGGCCAAATTGTGATGAGTTTTTGAACCGGTTTGGCGAGTTTCAGAAGTGGTCTGTATGCTGGAATTAGCATAACAGAGATGTGATCCGAGTACCCTAGGTGGGGGCGGGGTACAGCCTTGTACGCGTTCTTTTCTGTTGTGTAAACAAAGTCCAGTGTGTTTTTTCCCCTTGTTGCAAAGTTCACATGTTGGTAGAACTTTGGCAACACTGTCTTTAAGTTTGCATGGTTGAAGTCACATGGTTTTCACGTGGTTTTCAGGCCATGCTGCAGATTTTCAATTAGATTCTGAGCTATTTTTCCCAGGCTATTCTTCTATTATTTTTTCTTTGTGCTTCAGGTCATTGTCCTACTAGAAAGTGGATCTTCTCCAATCTCTCCAAGAGTGAAACTGGTTCTACTAGATGATTTACACCATACAAACTTTTCAATACCGTTGTTTAAAATCGGACAATAATGCCACTGCTATTTAGGATAGTGTTACCTAACTGTCGACTACATACTGTACATGATACTTTTCATTTTCAGGCCAAAGAGCTCAACTTTTGTATCAGCTTTAGTTTTCTCAGATGGCTTTTTGCAAACTCCATCCGCCCACCCATAGGTCTGCATGCCGTAAACCTGTGTGCCACTTTGGAGCTGCACCAACTTGCCGAGCTAAGATGAGAATCACATGAAACTGCGGTTTGCCACAGTACTTGAGACTTTGACATCTGTAGCTTTTGTTCCTCTCGTTCTAAAACCAATGCAGCTCCTAGCAGGAAGCTCAATGCACTTATCTGAAATACTGCTCCTTTTCCATCCCCTGTCTTCTGTGATGTAGAAATTAAACTGTGGCTTCAAATTGCTGCTCAGGTCACCGCGCCACTGCTCAAAACCTCTGCCTGACTGTTTGGGTTCCACCATGGTACCTTCTGTTCAGCCCCTACAGCTCGTGCCTTTTATTTGTGCTCTTCGTCCTACTGTGGATGCCTGAAGTAATACCATTTTCCTCTTATTTTTTGCCCGCTGTGACCTTGTTGGTTGCCATGGTGCTCACCACATTTCTTTTCCACATGGCACCTGCTACACTCAGCTACTGCAGACTGAACATCGGGTAAGTCCAGTTCTCACTACCAATTACAGCCCACAGTGAGGAAAAACTAGCCTAGGAATATCTTAAAGGGGTCATATGACGTTGCTAAAGAGAACATTATGTTGTGTATTTGGTGT
>NW_015652416.1:895937-896017 GCF_001515625.1 Sinocyclocheilus rhinocerous
TCTGAATATTCTGTTCTGGAACAATGTTGTAAATACAACTTAACCACTGATTTCTAGTCGTGTCCTCTTTGTCCTCTTTT
>NW_015652416.1:896532-903930 GCF_001515625.1 Sinocyclocheilus rhinocerous
TCTTTAAATATAAAAACGTACTTACAGTCTGTGAGTCAGAAGCGCCAGACTGTCCTTGCAAAGTTGGAACTGCCCAACTTTATAGATACAGCCTTTGTGCCACAGACGCATTGTAGGCTACTGGTTCAGGAAACAGTCCTCATCCATCCTCCATAAAATGTGCTGCACACGTCTGAATATTTGGGTTGAACTGTTCTGGAACAGTGTTGTAAATACAAATTAACCACTGATTTGTAGTCGTGTCCTCTTTTGGAAGACCAAACATAGTAGTTTCACTTTCACAACGAAACACACAGTGCCTTCACGACATGGCGGCGGTGGCAACAACAATACTACAGCGAGAATATAAGTTACGCCTTCTTTCTTTGCGTGAACGTTTGGGCGGCGTTATGCAAATCTTCCGAGATCGTGACGTAGGTATGTGGGGGTGTGTTAGAACGAGCCGTTTTAGGTAGGCGTGGTTGACTCTTAACTTTTATAAAGAATATCTCTTTGGATTTGAGACTTTAGTCTTTGCAACTTTACAGATCTTCTTTATGCACCAAGAGCTTGTAACACTCCAAAGAGAAAGGAAAAATTGAAATCGCATCATATGACCCCTTTAAAATCCTATGCAAAAATGTGAATTAGAATGAATAAATGTCGAATTTTTGTTTTTGTATCTACTTTATTTTTCCCATAAGAGCGGGCATGGTAAATTTTATGGGTCTGGCTTCCGGTGTCTTCCGCATCAAGCTATTTATTTATTTATTTTCTCCCCTTTGCAGACATCTTGTGTTTTCTTGCATTGTCTACAATAACACAACCAGACTGCTAAATTAATAATAGTCTATCAAATATCATAAAGCATTCTTGAAAAGCATCGTACCAACACTTGATCCTTGGAGCAAAGCCCAATGTATTCGTTCATGTGTCCAACCTGGTTAATTTAGAGCTGCCACCTGCCTGTGGCCCATCTGATCAGTCAGACATTCATCTGTGTAGGGAACAGTGTTAATGCACTGCCACGGCTCAAGCTCATGCTTGATAAACATGCTTCACAGATACCAACGAGCTGTTATTTAAATATGGAGCAACTGCAATAAAGCCTTATACTTATGTATTACCTGAAAAATACAGGGTGAAACTTAAACAATAATTAAATATGCCCTCATTTTTTTCACTATGGTTCCAGATATTTAGTTTTACAGTTTCACTACTTAGCAGACCTGGAGCTAGTCTCAGCCTCAGGCGGCACACCCACAAACCGCCCACAAACCATTCCTCAACCATCTGATCATGTTGCACACAAAAATAAAAAGAATCTCTCAAAAGGACAAGTTTCAAGCTTCTTCAGTTGAACACAAAAAGAAAAAATTCTGGTCGCTTTTTTCAGTGCAATTGCAATGGAGACTGAGGCCTTCAGACTTCAAAAAGGACACAAAAAAAACTCTAAGCTTAATAAAAGTAGCCCATTCAAGTGTTATGTTATACTGTATCTCAAGATTTCTTAAGTTGATAGCTTTGTGCATGTTGACCAGACAAACAGAAATTTAGGTCGTTACTCATCTTCCAATCCATTCATGAACATGACAACCGAATCTAGAATGGATAATTCAGAACTGCACAAACCAGATGAAATTGACTGATTCAAAAGATCTGATTCAACAAAAATGATTCACTAATGAATCAGACATTCCTACGTCTCAGTGAGAAGATCTAGAGCTGCTGTAAAAATTACTTTGTCTTTTTGGTCTATTCTTCATACAAAGTATTCATATTACTTCAGAAGACTTGAAATATAGTGCTTGAGCCACTTTTATGGTTATTTTAGCTTCATGTTGCAGTCTTCATTCACTTTTGTAAATGGACTCGCCACTCAAAAATTTAATTCTGTCAACATTTACCAAACCTGTATGGCATGTTTTCTACTTTGGAGAACAAAATTAGATATTTAGAAATATGATGGTAAGTAAATAGTTTAATGTCCCAGTTGACTTCCACTGTATGGAGAAAAAATACAATGGTTGTTGATGGGAACCAAAATTGCTTGGTTACCAACATTCTTCAAATTATCTTCTTGTGTGCTTATACATGTTTGGAACAACGTGACGGTAAGTATTTTGATAACACTGAGTGATTTTTACCATCCCTTTAAAAAGAGTGGCGAGGATCGTCTTCAGAAAGTCACATTAAGGTGAATAAAGGATGATTTGCACCTTGCAACAAACCCTAAAGTTAAAGGGATAATTCACCCAAAAAATTAAAACTCTGTCATCATTTACTCACCCTCCGCTTGACAGAAGTCATTGACTTCCATAGTATTTTTTCCATACTATGGAAGTCAATGGTTTCCGTGAACTGTTTGGTTACCAACATTCTTCAAAATATCTTCTTTTGTGCCTAACAGAAGAACAAAACTCTTACAAGTTTGGAACAACTTGAGGGTGAGTAAACGATAACAGAATTTTCATTTTTAGGTGTACTACCATGTTGAAATGGATCAGTCACCATTATGATGGTGGCGTGCTCAGACGCTGCGGCTTTGTGCTCCCCACATAGGTGCTGTTTTATGTTAAAGTCTTTAATATTGACTATCATCGTAATACAAACAAATGCGAGCACTCACTACAGTCGCCAGAAGCTGTTGCAGATCGGCCTGAGCTACACAGGCTGTTATCACAACTTGGAAACATTACCGCAAGAGATTAGCAGATCACCGGGATTATCGTTGATTCCCATCCATGGAGGGAGACGACGCAGGCGGCGCAGGGAGAGGAAGCAGAAGAGGGGTAAACGAGCAGGCCTACTAGCGAGACTAAAAGCTGCTCCACATAAAACCCCTCTCCCTAGTGTCTTTCTTGTGAATACTAGATCACTTACCAACAAAATGGACGAGCTTCGACTGGACATTGCCACACATAAAACCACAAAGGATTGCTGCCTTCTGATTTTCTCTGAGACTTGGCTGAACCCCAGCATACCAGACGCGGCAGTGGAGCTAGCAGGCCGTATGCTACATTGTGCCGATAGAACGACCGAATCCAGTAAGAAAACAGGAGGAGGACTCTGTGTTTTTGTTAATGATTCATGGTGCATTAACTCAACAGCGATTTATAAGTTTTGCTCTCCGGATTTGGAATACTTAATGCTAAGATGCCGACCATTTTACTTGCCCAGGGGATATACTGTTGTGATTGTTATGGCCGTATATATACCAACTCAGGCTAATGTTAAGATGGCATTGGAGCAATTGTATAATGTTATCAGTGGACAACAGAACAAGCACCCTGATGGAGTTTTTATTATCACTGGGGATTTTAACCGAGCACATCTTAAGACTGTATTTCCCAGATTTGATCAACATGTTAAGTGTAAAACTAGAGGGGAAAATACCTTGGACCATGTTTATACAAATATGAAAGATGCCTATAAAGCTATACCACGTCCCCATCTTGGGCAATCAGATCATCTCTCCTTGTTTCTCGTCCCTGCATATAAAGCCTTGGTTAACAGTGCCAGACCAACTTGTAAGACTGTTAAAGTCTTCAACTCCATCAACCAACTCCAGGACTGATTTGAATACACAGATTGGAATGTATTCTCCCATCAGTCAGATCTAGAGACATTTACTTCATCTGTATTGTCATATATCAGTTATTGTGTGGATAACGTCACTGTTGACAAAAAGATTAGAGTGTTTCCAAATGAGAAACCATGGATGGACAATGAAGTTAAACAGTTGATCAGGGCGAGGGAGACAGCTTTTAAATCAGGAGATACCTCTGCTTACAGAGTTGCCAGAGCTAGCCTTAAGAGGGGCATCAGGTCTGCGAAATTAAAGTATAAACGGCGGATTGATGAAGACTTTAGCAACAACTCCAATCCTCGGAGAATGTGGCAAGGCATCCAATTAATCTCGGATTATAAAAAGAAGAATGACATACAACATATTACATCCAATTATAATGCTTACCTTGCAGAGAAACTTAACAGCTTCTTTGCACGGTTTGAAAAAGACAATAATCAATCCCCAGTTCATTTCAAAACGACGGGAAATTCACAGCCCCTTGTTTTACATACACATGAGGTACGGAGGGCACTTAATAACATCAACATAAGGAAAGCAGCTGGCCCTGATGGTGTGCAAGGACGTGTGCTACAGGCCTGCGCCGACCAATTGGCAGAGGTGTCTACAAATATTTTTAACCTCTCCCTCTCCTCGTGTATAGTTCCCACGTGCCTGAAATCCACGACCATCGTGCCTGTCCCCAAAAAAACCATGATAACATGTCTTAATGACTATCGACCGATTGCTCTCACTCCTGTCATTGCTAAATGTTTTGAACGACTAGTAATCACTCATATCAAAGACTCTATACCAGTTGATCTAGATCAATATCAGTTTGCCTATCGGGCAAATAGATCAACTGAGGATGCCATCTGTGTAGCTATGCATGCTGCTCTTTCACATCTGGAAAAGCCCAACACATATATCAGGATGCTCTTCGTTGATTACAGCTCGGCATTTAACACCATTGTACCAAGCCAGCTGACCAACAAACTTCATGCGCTAGGATTAACTTCCTCCACATGCAGCTGGTTATTAGACTTTCTTACCAACCGTCCCGTCAGTGTGGTTGGATAAGTATACATCCTCTACCTTAACTTTGAGCACTGGTGTACCACAAGGGTGTGTACTAAGTCCCCTCCTTTATGCACTTTTTACCCATGACTGCTAAGCTACCCATGATTCTAATATTCTGGTGAAATTTGCAGATGACACAACTGTCATTGGGCTCATAACATACAACAATGAAGTTGCATATAGAGAGGAGATTCAGAACCTGACAGCGTGGTGTGATACAAACAACCTGGTCTTAAACATCAGAAAGACCAAATAAATTATTGTGCCCTGTAATGATCAAGGATGAGGTCGTGGAGGGTACACAGCTACAAGTTCCTGGGAGTTACCATCACAGAGGATTTTTCCTGGAGGGATAACATTGCATGTATAGTAGGCAAAGCATAACAACGCCTCTACTTTCTGAGGAAGTTAAGGAGAGCAAATCTTCCTCAGAAGCTGATTGTCAACTTTTATAGATGCACTATAGAGAGCATATTGACCAATTGTATGACAGCCTGGTTTGGTAGCTGTACCAAAGCTGCCCAAAAAGCCCTGCAGCAGGTTGTAAAAACAGCACAGGACATTGTTGGTACGAACCTACCATCACTTGATCACCTTTATAAAACCCGCTGTCTGAGAAGGGCGAATAATATCATTAAGGACATCACTCACCCTAACCATAGTTTGTTTCAGCTCCTCCCATCTGGAAGGTGATTCCAATCCATCCGGGTACGCACAAACAGACTTAAAAACTGTTTTTTTCCAACAGCAATAATTTTGATGAACTCTGGTATCTCTCTGCCTGATTGTGTAAAATAACCTATGACGGCAATGTGTGACTTACTGCTCAATAAGAAGTTCAATAATGTTGCTATTATAACAGTGTCGGCCAGTTTGTATAAACACTGTATCTGGCATTTTGCCATACTCCGTGTAATTTTAAATGTTTTACGATAATTTCATCATCTTCTTTTATAATCATTATTGTATCGCTATGATAACTAGTTATTTATAATTAACTATTTTATCTTGTATTTGATAACTACTTTTTTTTTTTTTTTTTTTTTTTTTTTTTTTTAACCTTTTTTTTTTTTTTTTTTTCCAGTTATTTATATTTAACTATTTTATCATGTATTTGATAACTACTATTTTTTTTTATATGTATTGTTAACCATTTGTATTTTTATTTTAAATGCACCTTGGGGTTGCCACAAGAGAAATTTCGTTGTGTTACACAATGACAATAAAGTACTTGACTTGAAAAAAACAGCATACTGGTTAGGCATGTTTTGAAGCATGGTTTGAGCTGGTTTAAGCTGGTCCATATTGGTCATGAGCTGGTTTAAGCTGGTCCTGAGCAGGAGCTAGTTGCTTAGGACCAGTTAAACCAGCTCAGGACCAGTTTAAACCAGCTCAAACCAGCTGCCATGCTTCAAAACATACCTACAATTTTTCAATTTCATTTAGTTATTTTATTAGTTATAAAATGTTCCTGTGGCTCAGTGGTAGAGCATTGCAAAAAGTCATGGGTTCGATCCCCCAGGGAACACACATACTGGTAAAAAATGTATAACCTGAATGCACTGTAAGTCGCTTTGGATAAAAGCGTCTGCTAAATGCATTAATTATTATTATTAAATTATTTCAACAGGGTATCTTTTTAAGAAATCCATTACTTTTAGTTATAATCAAAAACGTTTTCTTAACCTAAGGGGTTTGTTTCAGCTGGGCACTGATGTTGTGAAAATCAATAAAGGCAGTCTAGAAAATGGTCCTTCTGAATCATTGTACGGTTTAATCTGCAACAAATCCTCCTTTTATCCATGTAAGGGAAATTGCACCTCATCTGTGGTTCACCACAACTTTTCCCCTCAAATTACATGACTATTAGATGACTGCTTGATCAAAATGTCCTTTGGATCAAAGGGGCAAGTAAAATATCTCCATTTCATTGGGGTCATAACCCATGTGAATGTTCCCACAAAGACACAAGACATAAAGGCAATTCACTTGAGAAGAAAAGGGCTCTTCAAACAGTTACTCAAAAAAGGCTTTAGCTCTAGCACATAAAATGGTTGCCTAGAAACAAGATAAAAATTTCAATAGCATATCCATTTACAGATAAAGCTGTTAGAATATTTTTGTTAAACGTTACATGGAGCTCAAAAACACCACCCACTCCATACAGCACGATGGCCTAATCTACGCTCTCTTATTAGACTGAATAACTCTTCAAAGGCTAAATGAGCTGTTTAGATGGGTCAGATCTTCCATAGCTTCATAAAGTGTAAAAGATTTTTGCCACCATTAACAAATTCACCCATGGCAATCATTATTATCCCAACCGTGAAAGGAAAAGGCTCCCTTTAATTATGAATAAAGAAGATCACATTGCAATCACTCCTGCATTTACCAATGTGTTAAGTTTGAAACGCTGTCAGTCATGTATTTCAATTAAGCAGGTCTGTAATAATGCATATGTGTGTTTCTTATTACATCACTTGCTCACCAATGGATCATCTGCAGCGAATGGGTGCCATCAGAATGAGAGTCCAAACAGCTGATAAAAACATCACAAGTAATCCACACGACTTCAGTCCATAATTAACATCATGTGAAGCGAAAAGCTATGTGTTTATAAGAAACAAATCCATCTTTAAGCCATTTTTTTAACTTTAAAGCGTTGCTTCCATCTTAATTACAAGACCTCTATTGCTTTCTCCAGTGAAAAAGTCAACTCGTCTGAATCAGGAGAGAAATATGCACAGATCAAGCACCGTTTACAAGCCAAA